>NW_027507764.1:38538132-38655632 GCF_037356315.1 Lithobates pipiens | reverse complement strand
TATATATATATATATATATATATATATATATATATATATATATATATATATATATATATGTGTATATATATATATATGTATATATATATATATAAATACAGTGGAACCTTGGATTACGAGCATAATTCGTTCCGCATTGACTTCTATTGCATGCAATACCGCATGTGGCCAGAATTGTTGGGGGGGTGCGTCGTAGAGCCTTGGAAATACTCGGGGCAGCTCGGCTGAACTCGAAAAGCTCGAAAAGCCTCGGAAAGGCTCGGAAGCACTCATGAACTGAGTATTTCTGAGTGTATCCAAGTATTTCCGAATGGTTCCAAGTATTTCCGGGGTGTCACCGGCGCCCCCCCGTACCTCTGGCCAAATGCGATACTGCACACCCCATTGGCTTGAATCCTGCCAACACTCGCAAACTGAGTCAGGATTTAAAAGAAAAAAAAAAGTTGTTCGTCTTTCAAAACGCGTTACTTGTAAACCAAGGTTCCACTGTAGACTCCTAAATGTGTTCTTACTGAAAAAAAAAAATACACTAAGGGGTTTAACTATAATAATGTTTGCTACTATAATATTATTTTCTAGGAAGGAGAGCTCCATCTAGTGGCAATATTTTCCTGGACAAAAAAACCTCAATCAGGGAAATACCGCATAACGGCCACTAGGCGGAGCTAGCAGTCAGAGAAAATAAACATATTATATACATTACTGGGATTAATCATGATGACTGAGCCAATGCTGAGGCATTCAAACAGCAAGGTTTTTTGTAAAGACACCCCCAGATGTTCTACTGAAAAAAGCTATGGTTTCCTATCGGCAATATCCTTAGCAAACAAGATAATTCTACATCATCATTATTATTTATATATTATTTATATATATATATATATATATATATATATATATATATATATATATATATATATATATATATATATATATATGGAGAGAAAGGGTATAAAGGAGATCAACTTTCCACACAGTACAGTATATTGATAATTTCCTTTTATATCTGATGATTTATTTTGTATTCACAGGGAAGATTCTGTGATTAGAAATGCAAATATTTTTTTTATTTTATTTTTATTTTTTTTATGTTGAATGGCATTCCAAATTTCTTATAAATATAAAAAGATTCCGGAATGTATCTAAATGTGAAATGATGTCCCCCCCCAGCACAAATGTTCTGTTGTGAAGTGAATATTCACCTTGATGAGAATACTCACAGACAAGTGTCACATTCCGGACGTGTTTGTCTCTTCAGCCGTGTCACCATCACGAGGATAACATGGAGAAAAGTCCCCATTGTAAACGATGAATCTGGGTTTTTCTTTAAAAATATGTGAGAAAAAAAATATGTGAGAAAGAAAATGTATTTAAAAATATATGTATATATGAAAAAAAAAATTTATTTAAAAAATCAAAATAAATATATATATATATATATATATTATTATTATTATTATTATTAATATTATTATTATTTATATTATTATTATTATATTATTTATATATTATTATTATATTATTATTATTATTATTAATATTATTATTATTTATATTATTATTATTATATTATTTATATATTATTATTATATTATTATTATTATATTATTTATATATTATTATTATATTATTATTATTATATTTATCACATGTATTATTATTATTATTATTATTATTATTATGGATTTATATAGCACCAACAATTTATGAAGTACTTTACTATATATATATATATATATATATATATATATATATATATATATATATATATATATATATATATATTAAAAAATATATAAAAAAATATTTATATGAAAAAAAAATATTAAAAAAATGTATTTAAAAAAATATTTATCAAAAAAAAATGTATTTAAAAAAAATATTTATTTAAAAAATATATATTTATATAAAAAAAAATGAACGCAGCCCAAAAAAGGCCATATTAAAAGTTCTTGTTTCTGTTCCCATGTAACCCTTTTGCTGCAGGGCCATTCTTTTCCTTTCTTTTTTTTTTTGCACAAATGTTTAAAAAATAGCACACAAATGCAATATATTAACCAATTTTTTATTTTTTTGTTAAATATAATGTGCCGAATAAATACATTATATTGTCAAAAGTGTCATTGATACACCCACCTTTACACGCACATGAACTTTTAATGGCACTCCAGTCTTCGTCTGTAGGGTTCAATATTGAGTTGGCCCACCCTTTGCAGCTATAACAGCTTCAACTCTTCTGGGAAGGCCGTCCACAAGGTTTAGGAGTGTGTCTATGGGAATGTTTGACCATTCTTCGAGAAAGGTCAGGCGCTGATGTTGGATGAGAAGGCCTGGCTTGCAGTCTCTGCTCTAATTTATCCTTTGAGGTCAGGACTCTGTGCAGGCCAGTCAAGTTCCTCTACCCCAAACTCGCTCATCCATGTCTTTATGGACTTTGCTTTGTGCACTGGTCCAAATCATTTGGTGGAAGGGGGGATTACGGTGTGTAGGTTGTTCTTCAGGAGTTGGGTTTGGCCCCTTAGTGACTCTTAAGGCGTCAGCATTAGTGATGGACGAACTTCCGACGGGACGTTTCGCGAACGCGAAACGCGAACGGACACAAACGTTCGCGAAAACGACCGTTCGCCGCGGGCTCCATTGACTTCAATGGGAGGCGAATTTCGCAAACCTTTAGGTCGAATTTGCGGCCACGGGGTAATTATTAGGGGGTAGCACGTAGTCCCACCACCTGGACAATAGCATAATACATGTATGAGGTGAATTTGGGATCGATAACTACAAGCATTTTTTTTTTATTTGGGAAATTGTTCTGACAATTCAGGACTATGGAGCTAATGAAGGCAATGGAGGAGAGGGAAGGTCAGGGACCAGGGTAGGCAAACAAGAGGGTGCAGGAGATACAGAGCACTGACAGCAGCACCGTAATACAGAGCACTGACATCAGCACCGTGACATACAGCGCTGACAGCAGCTCCGTGACATACAGCGCTGACAGCAGCACCGTGACATACAGCGCTGACAGCAGCTCCGTGACATACAGCGCTGACAGCAGCTCCGTGACATACAGCGCTGACAGCAGCTCCGTGACATACAGCACTGACAGCAGCTCCGTGACATACAGCGCTGACAGCAGCTCCGTGACATACAGCGCTGACAGCAGCACCGTGACATACAGCGCTGACAGCAGCTCCGTGACATACAGCGCTGACAGCAGCTCCGTGACATACAGCGCTGACAGCAGCTCCGTGACATACAGCGCTGACAGCAGCTCCGTGACATACAGCGCTGACAGCAGCTCCGTGACATACAGCGCTGACAGCAGCTCCGTGACATACAGCGCTGACAGCAGCTCCGTGACATACAGCGCTGACAGCAGCTCCGTGACATACAGCGCTGACAGCAGCTCCGTGACATACAGCGCTGACAGCAGCACCGTAAGCAGCCCCAGGAGGAAGTCAGCACAGCACAGGGATGGTGTGATCCCCTCATAATAAGAACCCCCAGGAGGAAGTCAGCACAGCACAGGGATGGTGGGAGCCCCTCATAATAAGAACACCCAGGAGGAAGTCAGCACAGCACAGGGATGGTGGGAACCCCTCATAATAAGCAGCCCCAGTAGAAATATGACACCGCTCAACCTCTTCAAAGAGGAGGGTAGGGGCATATAGTACGGTGTGCTTTTTTGGGTCAGGGAAGTGAGCCAAATGAATTAAGAAGGTCTGTGTGCTTGATTCCAAAAATTGTTTATAGACATATACATGGTCTACTGATCACATGTGTTGAATTCCTCCGAGATCCATGCCTCATTCATTTTTAGAAATGTGAGGTAGTTAACACTGTGGTGAGCTAGGCGAGTACGCTTATCGGTCACAATCCCCCCTGCTGCGCTGAACGTCCTTTCGGACAGGACACTGGATGAGGGGCAAGCCAACAGTTCGATTGCAAATTGGGCAAGCTCTGGCCAGAGGTCAAGCCTGCCCACCCAGTAGTCTAGGGGTTCATCACTCCTCAGAGCGTCCACATCGGCCGTTAACCCAATGTAGTCGGACACCTGACGGTCTAGGCGTTCCCTGATGCTGGATCCGGATGACACCTGTCGATGGGTCGGCTGAAAGAATGACCTCATATCCGAAGTCACCAACACATCTTCAAACCGGCCTCTTCTTGCAGGCGCTGTTGGATTGGTACCCGCAAATCCTTCTCTGGGAGTGGGAATTGCTCCTCTGCCAGCGCACGCAAAAGCAGAATGCAGCATTTCTCGAAGCAAGGCCTGGAAGTGCTGCATTCTGACAGCCCTCTGCGACGGCGGTAACATTTCCGCCATTTTGTGTTTGTACCGGGGGTCTAAGTACGTTGCCACCCAGTACTGGTCCTTGACCCTCATGCTTTTTATACGGGGGTCCCTATTAAAACACTGGAGCATGAAGGCCCCCATTTGCACTAAAGTGGAAGCGGTGTGGTGGCCTGGCTCCTGCTCATCATCCAGGATAATGTCGTCCTCTTCATTCTCCTCTCCCCATCCTCGCACAACAGGGATCCCAGAAAGGTTTAAAGCATGCTCTTCTTGCTCCTGCTCATCCGCCCCGGCACCATCCTCCTCTGACTCCTCATCAGACTCCTGTTGTTGACTTGTCTCAGATAGAGTAGCCCCCCCTGGGAATTCATCCAGCATTGCGACTTCCTCATCTTCCCGCTCCTGCTCCTCCACAGCCTGATCAATGACACGACGCAATGCACGCTCCAGAAAGAAGGCATAAGGTACCATGTCACTGATGGCGCCATGGCTGCGACTGACCAGTTTGGTGATCTCCTCAAATGGCCGCAGAAGTCTGCATGTGTCGCGCATGAGCAGCCACTGGCGCGGTGAAAAAAAACCCAGCTCCCCAGAACCGTTTCTTTCGCAGAGTTCATACAGGTAGACGTTAACTGCACGTTTCTGCTGGAGCAGCCTATCAAGCATATAGAAGGTTGAGTTCCATCGCGTCGGGCAATCGCAAATAAGACGTCTGACCGGCAGATGGTGTCGCCGCTGAATGTCAGCAAGGCGAGCCATGGCCGTGTAAGATCTTCTGAAATGGGCCGAGATTTTCCTTGCCTGCCGCAAGATGTCCTGGACCCCAGGGTATTTGACAAGGAATCGCTGCACGACCAAGTTTAAGACGTGTGCCATGCACGGCACGTGCGTGATTTTGCCCTGTTTCAATGCGCTAAGCAGATTGGCACCGTTGTCACACACCACTTTACCAACTGTCAAATTGAGCGGTGTTAGCCACTCATCTGCCTGTGAACGCAAAGCTGAAAGGAGTGCCGGGCCAGTGTGGCTCTTTGCTTCCAGGCACAACAGACGCAGCACGGCATGGCAACGTCTCACCTGGCATGTGGAATAGGTTCTGGGGAGCTTGGGCGGTGCAGTGGAAGAGACGCTAGCAGCGGAAAAGGAGGAGGCAGCTGAGGAGGAGAGGGAGGAGGATGGAGTAGGAGGAGGAGAAGAAGAGTCAGGCCTGCATGCAATCCGTGGCGGTAAAACCAAATCTACACGGGTGCCACGGGTTACATGCTTGACGGCCGTCAGAAGGTTCACCCAGTGGGCAGTAAAACTGATATACCTTCCCTGCCCGTGTTTGCTAGACCACGTGTCTGTGGTCAGATGTATCTTGGCACCGACACTGTGTGCCAGAGATACATTCACTTGCCGCTGAACATGGCCATATAGCTCTGGGATGCCCTTCTCTGAGAAATACTTCCTTCCTGGGACCTTCCATTGTGGTGTTCCAATGGCCACAAATTTGCGAAAGGCCTCCGAGTCCACCAGTTTATATGGCAGTAGTTGGCGGGCTATGAGTTCTGACAAGCCAGCCGCCAACCGTTGGGCAAGAGGGTTATCCGGCGTCATCATTTTTTTACGCTCAAACATTAGGCCCACGGAAGCCTGCCTTTTTGCAGAAAAATGTGAGCTTGGCGTGATGGAAGGTGGAGTGGAGGACAATTGTGAGGAGAGAGGAGAAGGAGAAGTAGAAGACGAGGCTGGACGGTGAGAGCCTGCAGTGTGGCTTTGTGTGTTCCGTTGCTCCCACTGGGCTCGGTGATGGCTGCTCATGTGCCTTCTTAAGGCGGTCGTCCCTAGGTGAGTATTGGGCTTACCGCGACTAACGCGTTGACTGCAAAGATTGCAGATGGCAACGCTATTGTCAGCAGCGGACACGTTAAAAAAAGCCCACACTGCGGAGCCATGTGCCGGTGTCCTGGGAGCGCCAGATGTGACCGTACATGGTCGATGACTCGCTCCTGATACATTTGCAGTCTGCTTTGTCCCTGCTGTGCAATGTAAGTCATTGCTGCTTCTCCTCCCTATCTGCTGGTCCATATCTCCCTCTGAACTCCCCTCCTCTTCCTCTCTTGTGGGCACCCACGTGACATCACTAGACACGTCATCATCAACGTCACCTTCCCCACCGCTATAAGTAGAGTAGGCAGCAACACCGGGGACCAACCTCCTCCTTGGGCTGATCTGGGTACTGGCGTCAGACTGCTGAGTAGCGCTTGTTGCTACCTCCTCTTCCTGATCCAATACCAAGAGTGGCTGCGCATCAGAAATGTCCTCTTGATATGGATCGGAAAATAATTCCAGTGACTCAAGCGGAAGGTATGTGGTGGTGGTGGTGGTGGTCGTGTTGTTGGTGGTAGTGTCTTTGGGGGTGCACATAGCAGAGAGTGAAGAAGAGGGTGCAGATCGAGAGGATGAGGAGGGTGCAGAAGAGTAAGGCTGAGCGAGCCACTCAACCAAGTCTGGTGCATCCTTTAAAGTAATTGAACGCACCTTCTGCAACTTCCCACTTTGGCTCAAGCCTGTTGCTCCTGCCCTACCCCTACCACCCCTGCGGAAGGGCCTGCCTCTTCCTCTGCATGTCATTTTTTAAATGACCCTGTGACAAAACTCTTAGTCCCTATACCGCTGAAGGACTGCTGCAGTATAGGTGAGCGGTCAGCAGTGGTGCACGTCAACCCTATCTATTGTGGACCTATAGCGGTCCTTACAGAACAGCAGACTGTACCGCACTCAAGCCTATGTACCGTAGCACCCTATACCAAGTTACCAGTCCTTATAAGAACTTTTGTGGACCAAGCAGGTTGTGTATTAGTGTTTAGCAGACTGTACGTCAGTCCCTATACCGCTGAAGGACTGCTGCAGTATAGGGCAGCGGTCAGCAGTGGTGCACGTCAACCCTATCTATTGTGGACCGATAGCGGTCCTTACAGAACAGCAGACTGTACCGCACTCAAGCCTATGTACCGTAGCACCCTATACCAAGTTACCAGTCCTTATAAGAACTTTTGTGGACCAAGCAGGTTGTGTATTAGTGTTTAGCAGACTGTACGTCAGTCCCTATACCGCTGAAGGACTGCTGCAGTATAGGGCAGCGGTCAGCAGTGGTGCACGTCAACCCTATCTATTGTGGACCGATAGCGGTCCTTACAGAACAGCAGACTGTACCGCACTCAAGCCTATGTACCGTAGCACCCTATACCAAGTTACCAGTCCTTATAAGAACTTTTGTGGAACAAGCAGGTTGTGTGTTAGTGATTAGCAGACTGTACGTCAGTCCCTATACCAATGAAGGACTGCTGCAGTATAGGGCAGCGGTCAGCAGTAGTGCACGGCAACCCTATGTATTGTGGACCGATAGCGGTCCTTACAGAACAGCAGACTGTACTGCACTCAGGCCTATGTACCGTAGCACCCTATACCAAGTTACCAGTCCTTATAAGAACTTTTGTGGACCAAGCAGGTTGTGTGTTAGTGTTTAGCAGACTGTGCGTCAGTCCCTATACCGCTGAAGGACTGCTGCAGTATAGGGCAGCGGTCAGCAGTAGTGCACGGCAACCCTATGTATTGTGGACCGATAGCGGTCCTTACAGAACAGCAGACTGTAACGCACTCAGGCCTATGTACCGTAGCACCCTATACCAAGTTACCAGTCCTTATAAGAACTTTTGTGGACCAAGCAGGTTGTGTGTTAGTGATTAGCAGACTGTACGTCAGTCCCTATACCAATGAAGGACTGCTGCAGTATAGGGCAGCGGTCAGCAGTAGTGCACGGCAACCCTATGTATTGTGGACCGATAGCGGTCCTTACAGAACAGCAGACTGTAACGCACTCAGGCCTATGTACCGTAGCACCCTATACCAAGTTACCAGTCCTTATAAAAACTTTTGTGGACCAAGCAGGTTGTGTGTTAGTGTTTAGCAGACTGTGCGTCAGTCCCTATACCGCTGAAGGACTGCTGCAGTATAGGGCAGCGGTCAGCAGTAGTGCACGGCAACCCTATGTATTGTGGACCGATAGCGGTCCTTACAGAACAGCAGACTGTAACGCACTCAGGCCTATGTACCGTAGCACCCTATACCAAGTTACCAGTCCTTATAAGAACTTTTGTGGACCAAGCAGGTTGTGTGTTAGTGATTAGCAGACTGTACGTCAGTCCCTATACCAATGAAGGACTGCTGCAGTATAGGGCAGCGGTCAGCAGTAGTGCACGGCAACCCTATGTATTGTGGACCGATAGCGGTCCTTACAGAACAGCAGACTGTAACGCACTCAGGCCTATGTACCGTAGCACCCTATACCAAGTTACCAGTCCTTATAAGAACTTTTGTGGAACAAGCAGGTTGTGTGTTAGTGATTAGCAGACTGTACGTCAGTCCCTATACCAATGAAGGACTGCTGCAGTATAGGGCAGCGGTCAGCAGTAGTGCACGGCAACCCTATGTATTGTGGACCGATAGCGGTCCTTACAGAACAGCAGACTGTAACGCACTCAGGCCTATGTACCGTAGCACCCTATACCAAGTTACCAGTCCTTATAAGAACTTTTGTGGACCAAGCAGGTTGTGTGTTAGTGATTAGCAGACTGTACGTCAGTCCCTATACCAATGAAGGACTGCTGCAGTATAGGGCAGCGGTCAGCAGTAGTGCACGGCAACCCTATGTATTGTGGACCGATAGCGGTCCTTACAGAACAGCAGACTGTAACGCACTCAGGCCTATGTACCGTAGCACCCTATACCAAGTTACCAGTCCTTATAAGAACTTTTGTGGAACAAGCAGGTTGTGTGTTAGTGATTAGCAGACTGTACGTCAGTCCCTATACCAATGAAGGACTGCTGCAGTATAGGGCAGCGGTCAGCAGTAGTGCACGGCAACCCTATGTATTGTGGACCGATAGCGGTCCTTACAGAACAGCAGACTGTAACGCACTCAGGCCTATGTACCGTAGCACCCTATACCAAGTTACCAGTCCTTATAAGAACTTTTGTGGACCAAGCAGGTTGTGTGTTAGTGATTAGCAGACTGTACGTCAGTCCCTATACCAATGAAGGACTGCTGCAGTATAGGGCAGCGGTCAGCAGTAGTGCACGGCAACCCTATGTATTGTGGACCGATAGCGGTCCTTACAGAACAGCAGACTGTACTGCACTCAGGCCTATGTACCGTAGCACCCTATACCAAGTTACCAGTCCTTATAAAAACTTTTGTGGACCAAGCAGGTTGTGTGTTAGTGTTTAGCAGACTGTGCGTCAGTCCCTATACCGCTGAAGGACTGCTGCAGTATAGGGCAGCGGTCAGCAGTAGTGCACGGCAACCCTATGTATTGTGGACCGATAGCGGTCCTTACAGAACAGCAGACTGTAACGCACTCAGGCCTATGTACCGTAGCACCCTATACCAAGTTACCAGTCCTTATAAGAACTTTTGTGGACCAAGCAGGTTGTGTGTTAGTGATTAGCAGACTGTACGTCAGTCCCTATACCAATGAAGGACTGCTGCAGTATAGGGCAGCGGTCAGCAGTAGTGCACGGCAACCCTATGTATTGTGGACCGATAGCGGTCCTTACAGAACAGCAGACTGTACCGCACCCAAGCCTATGTACCGTAGCACCCTAGACAGACCAAGTTACCAGTCCTGATAAAGAGCTTTGTGGAACAAGTGAGTTGTGAATGATTAGCAGACTGCAGCAGAAGGGCAGCAGTCAAGTATAATATTCTTTCTATATTTGGAAGAAAGAATATTATACGTGTACAAGCCTATTACCGTACCACTGATACCAGTCCTGAAAAGAACCTTTGTGGAACTAATAGTAACAGCAAGTCTTTAAAATTATCCTCACTGCCTGACACACTGCTTCCTGCCTGTCCCTATACAAATTGGCAAAAAAGAGTAGGCTGGAACGATTAGCTGGAACAGCTCTTTTGTGGACCTGATAGTAACAGCTAATGATGATGATGATGATGATGATGAAGAAAGACTAATCTGGCTGAGCTGTCCCTAAAATAGCAGCATACAGCGCTCTGTCCCTTTATCTAAACTGACAAAAGAAACTCAGGCTGCTGACCTAACACCTATACCAGTCCTGAAAAGAACTTTTGTGTACCAAATAGCTAGCGTTTTCTCTGTCCCTACTCCACACAGGATCCTTTCCCTACAGTGACAGAAGAAAGAATGTAAAATGGCCACCGGATCGGGTGTATTTATAGGTTAGGGGGAATGTCCAAGTGTCCATGAGCTGTCATGTCTCAATTGGTTGTCCTGTAACACATGATAAACGTGTCACGAAAGGTTAAAGTTCTTGTATACATTAAACACGTAAGTCCGCCGGGGCGAACGACGGAAAAAGGCGTTCGAACCCGCGGACGGCGAAAGTCGGAAATTCGCCGCGAAACGACCGCCGGGCGAACCGTTCGGCCATCACTAGTCAGCATATCAAGACATTTTGGACAATTTCTTGCTTCCAACTTTGTTGGAACAGTTTGGGGGATGTCCCCTTCCTGTTCCAACATGACTGCGCACCAGTGCACAAAGCAAGGTCCATAAAGACATGGATGAGCGAGTTTGGGGTGTAGGAACTTGACTGGCCTGCACAGAGTCCTGACCTCAACCCCATAGAACACCTTTGGGATGAATTAGAGCGGAGAACTTCTCGTCCAACATCAGTGCCTGACCTCGCAAATGCTCTTCTGGAAGAATGGTTTAACATTCCCATAGACACACAATTGAAGCTGTTATAGCTGCAAAGGGTGGGCCAACTCAATATTGAACCTTATGGACTAAGACTGGGATGTCATTAAAGCTCATGTGTGTGTAAAGGCAGGGCGTCCCAATACTTTTGACAACATAGTGTAGATGCCCAACATGTGAAGCTTTAAAATTGCATAAGACGACGACACATTTCAGTTCCCTATATTTTCAATAGGCAACGCTTTGAAAGCCCCCCCTACAGGTCATCAGTCTGGAGCTAACTGTAAATAATGGACCAGGAATGACTGATCTCATTTAGGCGCGCACGGCGCTGTACATGTGTAGCGCAAGCAACGTTTTCAGACGTAGGTTGTGTTTTTATTTGTGAGTGCAGAATTTTTTTTTTTGGGTGGGGTTTCTAAGTGCTTGAGTGTAAATATATATTTTTTTACACTTTTATTTTTTTTTAACTATTACACTATTTCTTTAACTGTTTGTCTCCTATTACATAGAGGACGAGGGGCCGTGACGTCTCACTGCCCCTCATTGAAGCTAATGGAGCGTAGATCACGCCTCATTAACATTTTCCCTGTCCCCAGCGGCTGAGGAAAGTGACACCAGAAACTGGATGGGATGATTTACACGCTGCCAGGGGCGTGTAAATCATCCCATCCATCCCATCCCATAATCCATCCCATCCCATCACCCCCCCCCCCCCCCCCCCCCCCCGTTTATTCTATACAATATGCACAACTGATACCTGTCTATATATTACATATAATGCCCACTCACCGTCATACCCTCCAGGCTCCTCTCCTGCACGTACCTCCTCCTTTCCTACCTTCTGCACTCCTTTCCTGCACATACTACCCACTGTCACACCCTCAACTCTTGGGGGCCTTGCAAAAGTATTCATACCCCTTGAAATGTTCCACATTTTGTCATGTTACAACCAAAAACATAAATGTATTTTATTGGCATTTTATGTGATAGACCAACACAAAGTGGCACATAATTGTGAAGTGGAAGGAAAATGATAAATGGTTTTCTATTTTTTTTTACAAGTAAATATGTGAAAAGTGTGTGGGGGGGAATTTGTATGGCGTCCCCCGGAGTCAATACTTTGTAGAACAGCCTTTCACTGCAATTACAGTCTTTTTGGGGATGTCTCTACCAGCTTTGCACATCTAGAGAGGGACATTTCTGCCCATTCTTCTTCTTTGTAAAATATCTCAAGCTCTGTCAGATTGGATGGAGAGAGTCTGTGATCAGCAATTTTCAAGTCTTGCCACAGATTCTCAATTGGATTTAGGTCTGGACTGTGATTGGGCCATTCTAACACATGAATATGCTTTGATCTAAACCATTCCATTGTAGCTCTGGCTGGATGTTTCGGGTCGTTGTCCTGCTGGAAGGTGAACCTCCTCCCCGGTCTCAAGTCTTTTGGAGACTCTAATGGACCGGACTTTTCCGGCAGACTAGATCCCTACGGTCTTCCCGACGGACTTTTGGCTGGAGTTCCAACAGACTTTCCGAACGATCGGACTTGGCCACACACGAACGGACTAAGTCAGTTCGAAAGTCCATTCGTTTTGAACGTGATGATGTAAACGGGACTAAACAAGGAAGTTCAGTAGCCAATAGCTGCCCTTGCGTCGCATTTGGTCCATCGGATAGATTTGAAACGTGTTCTATTCCTAGGTCCGTCTGATTTTTTATATTTTTTTGAAAAACGGTCAGACTAGCCCACACACAATCGGATTGTCCGATGGACTAATCCCTTCAGACCTAGTCTGCTGGAAAGTCCAGTCGTGTGTATGCAGCATTACAGGTTTTCTTCTAAGATTGTCCTGTATTTGGTTCCATCCATCTTCCCATCATCCATCATCTCTGCCTGTGGGAGTCATGCTTGGAACTGTCAGCTTTGCAATGCCTGATGGGACTTGTAGTTTCGGAACAGCTGGAGGGCCACCAGTTTGAGATCCCCTTATCTAAACCATTCCATTGTAGCTCTGGCTGTATGTTTCGGGTCATTGTGCTGGTGGAAGGTGACCCTCCACCCCAGTCTCAAGTCTTTTGCAGACTCTAACAGGTTTTCTTCTAAGATTTCCCTGTATTTGGCTCCATCCATCTTCCCATCAATTCTGACCAGCTTCCCTGTCCCTGCTGAAGAAAATGGTGTGTTCAGGGTGATGTGCAGTGTTAGTTTTCCCCCACACATAACGTTTTGCTTTTAGGCCAAAAAATTCAATTTTGGTCTCATCTGACCAGATCACCTTCTTCCACATGTTTGCTGTGTCCCCCACATGGCTTCTCACAAACTGCAAACAGAACTTCTTATGTCTTTCTCTCACCAATGTCTTTCTTCTTGTCACTCTTCCATAAAGGTCAGATTTGTGGAGAGACGACTAATAGTTGTCCTGTGGACAGATTCTCCCACCTGAGCTGTGGATCTCTGCAGCCCCTCCAGAGTTACCATGGACCTCTTGGCTCTTCTCTGATGAATGCTCTCCTTGCCCGGCCCGGTCAGTTTAGGTGGACGGCCATGTCTTGGTAGGTTTGCAGTTGTGCCATACTCTTTCCATTTTCGGATGATGGATTGAACAGAGCTCCGTGAGATGTTCAAAGCTTGGGATATTTTTTTATAACCTAACCCTGCTTTATACTTCTCCACAACTTTATCCCTGACCTGTCTGGTGTGTTCCTTGGCCTTCATTATGCTGTTTGTTCACTAAGGTTCTCTAACAAACCTATGAGGGCTTCACAGAACAACTGCGTTTATACTGAAATTAAATTACACACAGGTGGACTCTATTTACTAATTAGGTGACTTCTGAAGGCAATTGGTTCCACTAGATTTTAGTTAGAGGTATCAGAGTAAAGGGGGCTGAATACAAATGCCCCCCACACTTTTCACATATTTATTTGTAAATAAAATGTTGAAAACCATTTATAATTTTCCTTCCACTTCACAATTATGTGCCACTTTGTGTTGGTCTATCACATAAAATCCCAATAGAATACATTTATGTTTTTGGTTGTGACATGAAAAAATGTGGAAAATTTCAAGGGGTATGAATACTTTTACAAGGCACTGTTTGGTAGACATCAACACAATATAAAGGAAAAAGGAAAAAATAAAGTAAAACAGTGAAATCACTCCAACAGTGTCACTTTAACCACTTCAGCCCTGGAAGATTTTACCCCCTACCTGACTAGAGCACTTTTTTGCGATTCGGCACTGCGTCGCTTTAACTGACAATTGCGCGGTCGTGCGACGTTGCACCCAAAGAAAATTGACGTCCTTTTTTTCCCCACAAATAGAGCTTTCTTTTGGTGGTATTTGATCACCTCTGCAGTTTTAATTTTTTTCGCTATAAATGAAAAAAGAGCATCAACTTTTTAAAAAAAAAGCTATATTTTTTACTTTTTGTTACAATAAATAGCCCCCAAAAAATATATATAAAATTTTTTTTTCCTGGGTTTAGGTCGATACGTATTCTTCTACATATTTTTGATTTAAAAAAATCACAATAAGTGTATATTGATTGGTTTGCGCAAAAGTTATAGCGTTTACAAAATAGGGGATAGATTTATGTCATTTTTATTATAATTTTTTTTTTTTTACTAGTAATGGTGGCGATCTGCGATTTTTATCAGGACTGGCGGACACATCGTACACTTTTGACACTGTTTTGGGACCATTGTAATTTATACAGCGATCAGTGCTATAAATAGCCGCTGATTACTGTGTAAATTACACTGGCAGGGAAGGGGTTAAACACTAGGGGGCGATCAAGGGGTTAAGTGTGTCCTAGGGAGTGATTCTAACTGTGGGGGGGGGGATGGGCTACCACTGACATGACAGCGGTCACTGCTGCCGATGACAGGGAGCGGTGATCTCTGTCATGTCACTAGGCAGAACGGGGAAATGCCTTGTTTACATAGGCATCTCCCCATTCTACCTCTCCACACCGCAATCGCAGGCCCGGCAGAGAACATCGAGTTTGTGGGACTCGCGGGAGCGCTCCCAGTTTTTTTTATATTATCCGTATCTTTGATCCATTTGTTGAGCAGTGTCACTTAGGCAGGAAGTGAGATGAAACGTGTCCAGAGTGCATACAGATAGCAATAAAAGAATAATAAAAGACAGAAAAAAAGTGTTGGCAGAACTACACCGCATCTGAGCACCACCAACCCAAAACGCAAATTCTTTTATTTTAAATATTCAAAGCAAACTCCCCCATCCATCCATCCATGCCTCCATGTTTTATTTTGTGGAGAAATCACTTTAAACGCCCCCCCTCCTCCCTCTAGCTGTTCAAGTCGTGGCCATATTAAGTAAGGGCAGATGATTCATGGGGCATTTACTTCCTGGAATCCACCTGCCCTTAGCTCATGCATGCAGGCAGGAAGGTGTGCTTAGCCCCAGAAAGCCCCTCCTCCCTTAAAGACTCCTGGGATGTATGACATTGTTTTGGACGAGGTAAAAACACAGGAAGTAACTGAAGAAATGTAACAACAAAAAGTTTTAAACAAGTAAATATAATATACTTTCCTATCTAATTACTGATGCGAGCAGCATAAGGATTAAATGTCGTCAATGTTGATTGACAAAGTGAGGTTCTGCTTTAAGTAAAATTTGGGAGGTCATGAGGGCAAGGATTGTTCCAAAGCTGTAGATAATAATAAAAAAATGGATCCATGGTTTGCCATTTTTGGGAGATCGGATTCATTTACTAAACATCAAACTGTGTCAGGAGCACGCACACATGCCCGCTGCCATTGGAGGAGACTTGTTTTGAAGCTTGGACAAATTTAGTAACAGTTGTCTTTTTTTTTTTTTTTTTTGTAGGGATGGACTTCTATGACCAGGAGACCCAGCTGGGTAAGAACATCCTCCAATCCTGTTGTACCTTGGATTCTAGAGTCCATAGCCTTGGAAGTGTCTTGGGAGGGTTGAGGCCACTCCACTAACCCTGGGTCTAGGTCTTTCTAGGTCTTAATAGAGATGAAGAATCTATTAGGCTTGGGAGGGTTGAGGCCACCAGGGCTGGACTGGGAAAGAAATTTGGCCCTGGACTTCATCCAGACCGGCCCACTTACATTTTAAGTGTCCCATCAGCACCCACTTACATCAGAGTGTCCCATCACCAGCCCCCTAACATCAGAGTGTCCCATCACCAGCCCCCTTACATCAGAGTGTCCCATCACCAGCCCCCTAACATCAGAGTGTCCCATCACCAGCCCCCTTACATCAGAGTGTCCCATCACCAGCCCCCTAACATCAGAGTGTCCCATCACCAGCCCCCTTACATCAGAGTGTCCCATCACCAGCCCCCTAACATCAGAGTGTCCCATCACCAGCCCCTTACATCAGAGTGCCCCATCACCAGCCCCCCTAACATCAGAGTGTCCCAGCCCCCTAACATCAGAGTGTCTCATCACCAGCCCCTTACATCAGAGTGTCCCATCACCAGCCCCCTTACATCAGAGTGTCCCATCAGCATCCCCTTACATCAGAGTGTCCCATAAGCACCCCTTACATCAGAGTGTCCCATCAGCACCCCCTTACATCAGAGTGTCCCATCAGCAGCCCTCTTACATCAGAGTGTCCCATCACCACCCCCTTACATCAGAGTGTCCCATCAGCACCCCCCTTACATCAGAGTGTCCCATCAGCATCCCCCTTACATCAGAGTGTCCCATCACCAGCCCCTTACATCGGAGTGCCCCATCACCAGCCCCCTTACATCAGAGTGTCCCATCAGCACCCCCTAAACAGCAGAGTGTCCCATCACCAGCCCCCTTACATCAGAGTGTCCCATCAGCACCCCCTTACATCAGAGTGTCCTATCAGCACCCCCTTACATCAGAGTGTCCCATCACCAGCCCCCTTACATCAGAGTGTCTCATCACCGGCCCCCTTACATCAGAGTGTCCCATCAGCACCCCCTTACATCAGAGTGTCCCATCAGCACCCCCTTACATCAGAGTGTCCCATCAGCACCCCCTTACATCAGAGTGTCCCATCAGCACCCCCTTACATGAGAGTGTCCCATCAGCACCCCCTTACATGAGAGTGTCCCATCACCAGCCCCCTTACATCAGAGTGTCCCATCACCAGCCCCCTTACATCAGAGTGTCCCATCACCAGCCCCCTTACATCAGAGTATCCCATCACCAGCCCCCTTACATCAGAGTGTCCCATCAGCACCCCCTTACATCAGAGTGTCCCATCACCAGCCCCTTACATCAGAGTGTGCCATCACCAGCCCCCTTACATCAGAGTGTCCCATCAGCACCCCCTTACATCAGAGTGTCCCATCACCAGCCCCTTACATCAGAGTGGCCCACTGAGCCATTGGCCCACCGGGAAACTCCCAGGAGTCCCGATGGCCAGTACATGCCTGGAGGCCACTAACCATGGGTCTAGGTCTTTCTATGACAATTGAGATGAAGAATCTATTAGATGTGACGGTACTAGGCCTTGCCACAGTGATAGTAGGATTAAGCATCACATAGGGTTCTCATGGATGCAGATTGAGGTGATCCAGAATGTTAGTTTTGAGCAGAGAAAACTGGCTTTTCAGTTCGTTTTTTTCTGGGATTTGAATCTCCCAGATTGGGTTCAGGAGTCCAGAGACTTGGAAGAGTATTGGGAGGGTTGAGGCCACTAACCCTGGGTCTGGGTTTTTCTGTTACAACAGAGACAAAAAATCTATTAGGTATGACAATGCTAGGCCTTGCCATTGTGTTAGTAGGATTAAGAACCAAACAGGGTTCTCATGGATGAATATTGAGGAGCTCCAGAATGTCACTTTTGAGAAAATTGGCTTTTCAGTTGTTGTTTTTTTGGGGGGGGGGGTTTGTTATTCCCGGATTGAGTTCTGGAGTCCAGAGACTTGGAAGAGTCTTGGTAGGATTGAGGCCTCTAACCCTAGGTCCAGGTTTTTGTATGTTACAATAGAGATGTAGAATCTGTGAGGTACGACAGTGCTAGGTCCTGCCACTGGGTCAAGTAGGATTAAGCATCACACAGGGTTCTCATGGATGCAGATTGAGGGGTTCCAGAATGTCGGTTTGAGCAGAGAAAATTGGCTTTTCTGTTTTCTAAAGGATTTGTATCTTCTGGATTGGGGTTCTGGAGTACAGAGACTTAGAAGAGTCTTGGGAGAAATGAAGCCTCTAACACTAGCTCCAGGTTTTTCTATGTTACAAACGAGACAGAAAATAGGAGTAACAGTGCTAGGCCCTCCCACTGGTTGTAGGATTAAACATCACTTAGGGTTCTCGTGGATGCCGATTGAGGGGCTCCAGAATGTCAGTTTTGAGAAAGTTGGCTTTTCAGTTTGTTTGGGGGAATTTGGAAATCCCAGATTGCGGCCCCCCACCCCAAAGCTCCTTGTCCCCATGTTGATGACGACAAGGGCCTCTTCCCAACAACCCTGGCCATTGGTTGTCGGGGTCTGCGGGTGGGGGGCTTATGGGAATACGGGAGCCCCCTTTAATAAGGGGGCCCCCCAGATACCGCCCCCCCTATGCAAATGAGTATGGGGTACAATGTACCCCTACCCATTCACCTGGTGAAAAAAATGTAAATAAAACACAAGGTTTTAAAATTTTAAAATAATTTATTGCACAGCTCCGGGGGTCTTCTTCCGACTCCGGGGGTCGAAGTCGGAAGAAGAGGCAGCAGCGACAGAAGACCGGGCCACCGCTAGTAAAAGAGCTAAAGGAAGAAGCGGAGGCCCGGTCTTCTGTCGCTGCTGCCTCTTCTTCCGACTTCGAGGGTCTTGTCCCCCTCTTCGGGGGTCTTGTCCCCCTCTTTGGTTCTTCTATCCGGGCCTCCGCTCCTTCTTCCAGCTCTTTTACTGGTGGTGGCCTGATCTTCTGTCATCGCCGCCTTCTCTTCTTCTCTTCTTCTTGTTCTTTGAGATGTTGACTCGACGCTGTCTCTGGCCGTAATGACAGGGACGTGTTGCGCGGCGACTTATATAGGGACAATGGGCGGGGTTACCGGGTGATGTCCGCGCCCATTATGATGTCACAGTCCCAGCATCCTCTGGAACTGTGACATCATAATGGGTGGGGACATCACCCGGTGACCCCGCCTATTGTCCCTATATAAGTCGCCGCGCAACACGTCCCTGTCATTGCGGCCAGAGAGAGCGTTGAGTCAACATCTCAAGGAAGAAGAAGAAGAACAACAAGAAGAACAGAAGGCAGCGGCGGCGAGGACAGAAGACCAGGCCACCGCCAGTATAAGAGCTGGAAGAAGGAGCGGAGGCCCGGCAAGAAGGCCCGAAGAGGGGGACAAGACCCCCAAAGTCGGAAAAAGAGGCGGCGCCGACAGAAGATCGGGCCATTGCTAGTAAAAGAGCTAAAGGAATGGTACATTGTACCCCATACTCATTCACATAGGGTGGGGGCCGGTAGCTGGGGGCCCCCTTATTAAAGGGGCTCTCGGATTCCCATAAGCACCCTGCCCGCAGACCCCGACAACCAACGGCCAGGGTTGTCGGGAAGAGGCCCTTGTCCTCATCAACATGGGGACAAGGTGCTTTGTGTCATGTTGAGGGCAAGTGGCCTGGTACGGCTCAGGAGGGGGGGGGGGGGGCGCTCGCTTGTCCCCACCCCCTTTCCTGACTGGCCGGGCTGCGTGCTCGGATAAGGGTCTGATATGGACTTTGGGGGGGATCCCCACGCCGTTTTTTCGGCGTAGGGCTTCCCCTTTAAGTCCTTACCAGGTGATGGGCCAGTGAGGTGTCAATCTTGCCCATTAAGGCGGCAACATTGACCTCCTGCACTAGTCCCGGCTACCTGGAGCCACGTTCAAAATGAACAGAATTTTCTCCGTGCAGGAAAGTCTGTTCATTTCAAAAGTCCGGCAGACTAGCACACACACGGCCGGTTTGTCCGCTGGACTCGCAGTCCGGCGGACAATTTTTGAGACAAAACTACTTTCTATAACAGTGTAAATTTGCTGTCCTCTCAAAATAACTCAACACACGGCCATTAATGTCTAAACCGCTGGCAACAAAAGGGAGTACACCCCTAAGTGAAAATGTCCAAATTGGGCCCAATTATCCATTTTCCCTCCCCAGTGTCATGTGACTTGTTAGTGTTACAAGGTCTCAGGTGTGAATGGGTAGCAGGTATGTTACATTTAGTGTTATCGCTCTCACTCTCTCATACTGGTAACTGAAAGCTCAAATTTGCACTTCATGGCAAAGAACTCTCTGAGGATCTGAAAAAAGAAATTTTGCTCTACATAAAGATGGCCTAGGCTATACGAAGATTGCCAATACCCTGAAACTGAGCTGCAGCACAGTGGCCAAGACCATACAGCGGTTTAACAGGACAGGTTCCACTCAGAACAGGCCTCGCCATGGTCCACCAAAGAAGCTGAGTGCACGTGCTCAGCGTCATATCCAGAGGTTGTCTTTGGGAAATAGACATATGAGTGCTGCCAGCATTGCTGCAGAGGTTGAAGGGGTGGGGGGTCAGCCTGTCAGTGCTCAGACCATACACCGCACACTGCATCAAATTGGTCTGCATGGCTGTCATCCCAGAAGGAAGCCTCTTCTAAAGATGATGCACAAGAAAGTCCGCAAACAGTTTTCTGAAGACAAGCAGACTAAGGACATGGATTACTGGAACCATGTCCTGTGGTCTGATGAGACCAAGATAAACTTATTTGGTTCAGATGGTGACAAGCGTGTGTGGGGACAACCAGGTGAGGAGGACAAAGACAAGTGTGTCTTGTCTACAGTCAAGCATGGTGGTGGGAGTGTCATGGTCTGGGGCTGCATGAGTGCTGCCGGCACTGGGGAGCTACTGATCATTGAGGGAACCATGAATGCCAACATGTACTGTGACATACTGAAGCAGAGCATGATCCCCTCCCTTCAGAGACTGGACCGCAGGGCAGTATTCCAACATGATAACCACCCCAAACACACCTCCAAGATGACCACTGCCTTGCTAAAGAAGCTGAGGGTAAAGGTAAACCCTATTGAACATCTGTGGGGCATCATCAAACAGAAGGTGGAGGAGCGCAAGGTCTCCAACATCCCCCAGCTCTGTAATGTCATCATGGAGGAGGGGAAGAGGACTCCAGTGCCAACCTGTGAAGCTCTGGTCACCTCCATGCCCAAGAGGGTTAAGGCAGTGCTGGAAAATAATGGCGGCCACACAAAATATTGACACTTTGGGCCCAATTTGGACATTTTCACTTAGGGGTGTACTCACTTTTGTTGCCAGTGGTTTAGACATTAATGGCTGTGTGTTGAGTTATTTTGAGGGGACAGCAAATGTACACTGTTATACAAGCTGTACACTCACTACTTTACATTGTAGACAAGTGTCATTTCTTCAGTGTTGTCACATGAAAAGATAGCAGAAAATATTTACAAAAATGTGAGGGGTGTACTCACTTTTGTGAGGTACTGTAAAAGAGGTCTACAAACCCTGGAATGGTATGTCCTGGCTGGCTTCAACTCACTGGGAGCAAAACCCCAAAATATCACACAGGGAAGAGTGGGATTCCTCATAATGGCCACAGCAGGTGTTCAGACCCCCCCCCCCCAAAAAAACCTCTGGCCGGCATGTCTACAAAGTCTATAAGAAAAACTTTTCTCATGAAGGAAGAACGGAAACATCATTTTAGGCGGACCGAACCATTTAGTGGTATAAATTTCTGTCTGTGTTTTTCTTTGATATCTTAAAATGTTCCATTTTGTTCTTAGGATCCCTTGACAATTTAGAAGAATCTCAGACCGGTAAGGAAATATTATTTAGGGATGGACAATGAGTTTGTATTTCTTATATGTTACATAACATGCAGGGATCTATTTATAAAACAATTGTTGGCCGACAGTCGGAATCCTTGGTGCAAGCTGGCCGGAATTTCCCAGTATTTTTTCTAATAGATTCATTCCTATATCATCAGCTCCATCTAGCGGCCAAAAAGTGGCATAGCCTTCTGAAATACCTTCTGAAATACCTCTGTGTCTATGTCTGTGTCTATGTTTATAAGAACATTTGTCGACAAAATGTCAAAAGCTTTTGTGCAAACTGGCTGAAATCGCCCCATATTTTCTCTAATAGATTCAATCCTATATCACCGGCTCCCTCTAGTGGGATATCTTTTTTCACTGAGTTGTTTGAATCTATTATTATCAAATTTGAATTCTATTCGAAAATTGAAATTTTCGGAAGGTGGTTATATTCTATTCTAATTTATTCTATTCAAAATTGGAAAATTTCGTAAGTTTATATTTTTCTATTGGTTTTCTATTCTATTCTATTCTTTTCTATTCTATTCTAATCTATTATCTTCAAATTTGAATGTATTCTATTTGAAATTAAAATTTTGGCAGATGGTTATATTATTTCTATTTTATTCTATTTTGTTTTATTTTATTTTTTTATTTCTATTCTGTTTTATTCTATTCAATTCTTTCCAAAACTCTAATTTTGAAAGGCAGCTGTATTCTATTTTATTCTATTTTTTTTATTTATTTTTTTATTTCTATTCTGTTTTATTCTATTCAATTCTTTCCAAAATTCGAATTTTGAAAGGCAGCTGTATTCTATTTTATTCTTATTATTTTTCGATTCAATTCTTTTCTATTCTGTTCTGTTTTGGTCTATTGTATTCTTTTTTAAATTCAAATTTTGGAAGGCAGCTACATATTCTATTTTATTTTTTTTATTTTTTATTATATCCCCTTATCGTCTATACTATTTTATTCTATTATTTTATCTTCTATTCTATTCTGTTCTGTGTTACTCTTAATTTCTATTCTATTATTTCATTCTCTCTTGTATTCCCTTCTCTATTCCATTGTATTCTTTTTTTTCTATACTAGTTTATTCTATTCTTGTTTTTGAATTGAGTTTCGTTTTCAAATTCAAATTGAATTGAAATAGAATTTCCAACTTCCAATTTTTGTTATAATAATTTGGATTTGTTTAAATTTATAACTATTTTAATTTGGAAATTTGTAAATATCCGAATCTCTGAATAATGAAAAATTTGATCGAATTTCAATTCCGAACAGAACAGAGACCTACATGTGGGGGATTTACGTTTAACAGTCAGTATAGAGTGCCTTAGAAAAAGTATTCATACCCCTTGAAATTTTCCACATTTTGCCATGTTACAACCAAAACGTAAATGTATTTTATTGGGATTTTATGTGATAGACCAACACAAAGTGACACATAATTGTGAAGTGGAAGAAAAATGATAAATGGTTTTCCAAACTTTTTACAAATAAATATGTGAAAAGTGTGGGAGGTACACTTGTATGGCGCCCCCCGGAGTCAATACTTTGTAGAACGGCCTTTCACTGCAATTACAGCTGCAAGTCTTTTTGGGGGTGTCTCTACCAGCTTTGCACATCTAGAGAGGGACATTTTTGCCCATTCTTCTTTGCAAAATATCTCAAGCTCTGTCAGATTGGATGGAGAGCGTCTGTGAACAGCAATTTTCAAGTCTTGCCACAGATTCTCCATTGGATTTAGGTCTGGACTGTGACCATTCTAATACATGAATGTGCTTTGATCTAAACCAGGGTTCTCAAACTGGTGGCCCTCTAGCTGTTGCAAAAAAAAAAAAAAACAAGTCCCATCATGCCTCTGCCTGTGGGAGTCATGCTTGGAACTGTCAGCTTTTCAATGCATGATGGGACTTGTAGTTTTGCAACAGCTGGAGGGCCACCAGTTTGAGACCCCCTTATCTAAACCATTCCATTGCAGCTTTGGCTGTATGTTTCGGGTCGTTGTTCTGCTGGAAAGTGAACCTCCGCCCCAGTCTCAAGTCTTTTGCAGACTCTAACAGGTTTTCTTCTAAGATTGCCCTGTATTTGGCTCCATCCGTCTTCCCATCAACTCTGACCAGCTTCCTTGTCCCTGCTGAAGAAAAGCATCCCCACCACATGATGGTGCCACCACCATGTTTCACGGTGGGGATGGTGTGTTCAGGGTGATGGGCAGTGTTAGTTTTCCCCACACATAGCGTTTTGCTTTTTTGCCAAAAAGTTCAATTTTGGTCTCATCTGACCAGATCACCTTCTTCCACATGTTTGCTGTGTCCTCCACATGGCTTCTCACAAACTGCAAACAGGACTTCTTATGGCTTTCTTTCACCAATGTCTTTCTTCTTGCCGCTCTTCCATAAAGGGCAGATTTGTGGAGATCACAACTAATAGTTGTCCTGTGGACAGATTCTCCCCCCTGAGCTGTGGATCTCTGCAGCTCCTCCAGAGTTACCATGGGCCTCTTGGCTGCTTCTCTGATGAATGCTCTCCTTGCCCGGCTTGGTCAGTTTAGGTGGACGGCCATGTCTTGGTAGGTTTGCAGTTGTGCCATACTCTTCCCATTTTCGGATGATGGATTGAACAGAGCTCCGTGAGATGTTCAAAGCTTTGGATATTTTCTTATAACCTAACCCTGCTTTATACTTCTCCACAACTTTATCCCTGACTTGTCTGTTGTGTTCCTTGGCCTTCATGATGCTGTTTGTTCACTAAGGTTCTCCAACAAACCTCTGAGGGCTTCACAGAACAGCTGTATTTATAATGACTAAATTACACGCAGGTGGACTCTATTTACTAATTAGGTGACTTCTGAAGGCAATTGGTTCCTCTAGATTTTAGTTAGGGGTATCGGAGTAAAGGGGGCTGAATACAAATGTACCCCCTCGCCACACTTTTCACATATTTATTTGTAAAAAAAAAAAAAAAAACATTAGAAACGCATTTATTATTTTAGTTCCAATTCACAATTATGTGGCACTTTGTGTTGGTCTATCACATAAAATCCAAATAAAATACATTTATGTTTTTGGTTGTAACATGACAGAATGTGGAAGATTTCACGGGGTGTGAATACTTTTTAAAGGCACTGTATATATACGAACCAAGCTGTATCCCTTGCACTCTGTAACCGTACAAATTAGAAATGATGTAACAAATGTAAAATCGAATCAATCAATCAATCAAATGTAAAATCTAATCAATCAATCAAATGTAAAATCTAATCAATCAATCAATCAAATGTAAAATCTAATCAATATTAATGAGTTCGGTTTTGTAAAATGTGTTTTATGTTTGTTGCTCACAAAAGGAAAAATCAGCAGAAACTGTACAGAGAGCGGCTGGTCTGATCCCTTCCCCCATTACTCCGATGCGTGCGGATTTGACATTAATGAGACCGGACCCGACCAGGTAATAATCAGAAGAGAGTCTTCAGAAATGGAGCTGATCCTTTCCTCTGCTATATAGTCCTTCCTTCTAGGTATTCATTAGAATACAATCAACGGGTGTCCATAATTTCACCCCGCGGCCCCTCTATAGTGTGTACTACTGTCCTAATTAAGAGCACATTTTCTGTCTGCTGCCTCCTTCCTCTGCTATCAGCATGAGTCACTTCTAACACCCAAAAAAGAAAAAAGAAAAAAGGAGGGATCTCCAGCACACTGCCTGTGGTTGACAGCCTCAGCTCTATTCCTGTGTGCTGTGTGGAGGGTGGCGTGTCCCTTTTCCCTCCAATCAGCTGCCAGAGATTTCCTCACTGGGCTCTGCAGAGTGTAACTTCTGCTCCTCTGCTTTCTGAAAGTTCAGACAAACTTTATAAATTCAGGACTTTGAACTGATGTAGAGAAGACTGCAGATAAACAGGTACAAGTTAGGTAGGGGAAATTTGTTTTTATTTCTGTGTATCGCCCTGAGGCCAGTCACTTCACTAGGGGAAGGGTTTACAACAACTTTGAATATTACCGCTGCCGCTGGGATGACAAAACAAATGTACCTACCTTGCTGTTCATGTATCAAGATAATTCCAAATTTTGGGTTGTCCCCGCAACAGTAATAGAGGAGAAATCTTCCAATGGGGACACAAGTGACGGTGACAACCAATCACCAAATAATTCTAGTAATGTGTCTAATGTGTTTATTTCCCCTGACCGTCTGCGCCATCTAGTGGCCATGATGCGGTAGTTTCCTTATTTCAGGAAAATATTGCCACTAGATGTCGTATAAAAGAATACTATAATAGAAAACAATAACAAAGTTAAACCCCCTCGTATATTTTTAAAGTAAAAAAACGTTTAGGAGTCTATTTTTTTAAAAAACATTTGTTGCACAAATGTCAGAAATATCCGTGTAAACTGAACTAAATTTCATCATGTTTTCAAATACGTTAACTAAAGGCAATTTTTTTTTCCCTAGCTTTGACAATGGCGGTCGGTGAAATTTTTTATTTATTTTTTGTTGGAGGGGGGCGGCAAACAGTATGGCAACCCCCCCTTGGTCGGTAGCACTTACCCCATCACTGGCAGCTTCCCTTGCCCGGTGGGCGCGGCCTCCCGTTCTCCTGCTCTCCACAGGTCATTACGGCGGCGACGGATTCCATTTCCTTCCTCCTCCACAGCGGCCAGTAGGGAGTCTTCTCTTTTCGGGCCAATTGGAAAAACGGGTCTCACACCCGCTTCTGATTGGCTGGATTGAGGATCGTGTTTCAACAGCGAATGTTCATTCGCTGTTGTAACACACCTGGGTGGGCTCAGTTTGCATTCTCTGTGACGTCTCTGTGACGTGAGCCCACCCTACTTTGAAGTCTATAAAAGCCTATGGCTCTAATCAGGTGCCTAAAAAAAAAGATAGCCTCTGTAATTCTGGCACCCGGAGCCCCGAAAGAATAGGGGGTGGCCATGGCATCCGTGGATAGATTCTACCATTGCATATAGGGGGGTAGCTTGGAGAGAGGGGGCGGCACCCTGGGCTCCCCTATTGGATGGGCCGCCCCTCAGTTTTGGATAGGGTGGAGAGGGATTAGAACACCTTATTAGGTTCTTAATGCCGTCTGTGCTCCCATTAGTGAGATTCGCCCTTGTTTCGTCACATATGGCAACCCATCCCATTTGGCTACCTGCTGGACTGCGCATGCGCGACTCCGCCATATGCGTTCCAACACTGTTGTAAGACCGCTTTGCCACAGGGCCCCTCGCGGGCTCGCTTCCCTCGCCACGCTTCGGGCACGGCCCTCGCTTCGCTCAGCATAATTATAATCTAACTCTATGTCCACTTGGATGGTGGGGCTTGAATCTGGACTCAGGGGGTGTGGCCACAAAATTCCGCGCAAGCGCAGGTCGCCACAGTGTTGGAATGCATATATGGTGGCGGCACGCATGCGCAGCGCAACGGGTAGCCAAATGTGATGGGTCGCCATATGTCATCAAAAGCGAGAGTAAAAGAAAATCACAAATTTAAGGGTTGTCACCAGAACAGGAATAAAGGAGAAATCTTCCAATGGGGACACTAGTTCTGGTGACAACCATGAATTCCCTAACTTTCAGAAGGATTTCCTTGTACTTCCTGTTTGGCTATGAGACAGGAAGTCAAGAGAAATCTCTGCAATGGGACACAGATTGCACAAAAAAAAAAAAAAAAACATTGCAGAGGATATGACCCTCCCTTACTCTAGCCAAAAATGGAAAATCCCTATTTTCACAATACTGTATGTTGCTTTGGGTCACATTGCCATCTGCTATGTGTAAAGATAAAACCGTTCCCTCTCTTTCCCAGGACACCTACTTCCTGTCGGTGAAGGCCCTGTACACCGTTGGATACAGCACTTCTCTTGTGGCACTCACCACCGCCATGGTCATCCTGTGCCGCTTCAGGTAAGGCTCTTGGGTCATTCCCATATGTACCTTTCAACTTATGCCCAGTGTGATGGTTCGGCCCATCCATACACAGGTTCTCCATATCACAGGATCTCCGGGAATGAAGGAAAAACAGAGCACCAGGCTCACATGGTGTCAAATCCTTTACCAGGGTTTGTTATTGTAATTAAAAACGTTCAGAAACGTATAAAAACTGACATTCACGGTACTCAAAATCCCACAATTTAATTTGGGATCATGTACTGTATGTGTGGTGATGTCACGACTTCCGCCCTACACACGTTTTGTTATAAATGACGTCATCAGGGGCCCTTCGTTATAGCTTTGCTCTCGTAACCCATATGTGCTTCTCAGGCCCTATTCTTTCATGCGCCATGTGCCACCATGCCCCCCTTTGAATAATTTCAGACCAGGCTTAAAAGGTTTTTAGAAACTTTACTCTTGTGGCAACATCCATGCAAATGTAATGCAGTTCCAACCCTAACTGACTAAGTTAAGGCTGCCCAGGCATACCTTAATAGGTGTAGTCCATAACTGATGTCCTCCAAAGCTGGCAGACCCCCCCCCCCCCCGAAAACTCCAGTATCTTGTGGAACTACATGATGCAGCAGCCCTTTCTCAGCATCCCATGTGCAGGCTCTCCCTCTGGACTCGTCTTCCCCCTTAAGCACTTCAATCCTGGGCACTTATACCCCTTCCTGCCCAGACCAATTTTCAGCTTTCAGCGCTGTTGCACTTTGAATGAAAATTGCGCGGTCATACAACACTGTACTCAAATTTTTATGATTTTTTTTCCCCACAAATAGAGCTTTCTTTTGGTGGTATTTGATCACCTCTGGGATTTTTATTTTCTGCTAAACAAATTAAAAAAACACTGAAAATTTGGAAAAAATACTTTTTTTTGTTTCTATTACAAAACTTTGTAAATAAGTACGTTTTCTCCTTCACTGATGGGCACAGATGGGGCTGCACTGATTCCACTGATAAGGCGGCACTGATGGTCACCGATAAGGTGGCACCAATGAGGTGGCACTGATGGGCACTGATGATGGACACTAATAGGCAGCACTGATGGGCACTGATATACAGCACTGATGGCTACACATAGGTGGCACAGATGGGCACTGATAGGCAGCACAGATGGGCACTGATAGGTGGCACAGATGGGCACTGATAGCTGGCATGGATAGGCACTGATAGGTGGCATGGATGGGCATGGATCGGCACTGATAGGTGGCACTGATGTACACTAATAGACGGTACTGATGGATGCCAATCAGTACCAAATAATAATGCCTGCCAATCAGTGATGCCCATTGAGGGCACTGATTGGCATCCATTGTGGGCACTGATTGGCATCCCTGGTGGTCTAGGGGGGCATACCTGGTGGTGACATCCCTGGTGGTCCTGGTGGTGTCCCTGGTGGTCCAGTGTGTCCAAGGCATCCTTGGGGGGGTTGCATTGATAAACAATCAGCACAACCCCCCCCCCCCGTCAGAGGAGCAGCCGATTGGCTCTCCTCTACTCGCATCTGTCAGACGCGAGCGAGGAAACTATATTCAATGGCTCTTCCTGTTTACGCTGTGATCAGCCATGATTGGACACGGCTGATCAGGTGGTAAAGAGTCTCCTTCAGACTGACACACCGCAACAACGATTGCGTAATTTTGGGCAGCAAATGGTTAATATATATGCACCAGGAAGGAAGGCAGGGCCCAAAAAGCTCAGGAAAATAGTCCAGACCCAAATAACCTCTTCCCAGCCTGGGCAGATCAACTAACATAACTGATACAAAGACAGAGCTGTGCCGCTCCAGGTGGGAATGATTGAGCCCCTTCAACCTTGTGGTGCAGGCAGGGCCGTCTTTAATATTGATTGGACCCTGGGCAAACATTTTCTTAGGGCCCCCCTGCCCCCATGCAATTTTGCTCTCCACCTTCTGGGAGACATACAATAAATAGCAGCTAGACTTAAAATCATTTTACTGTATCAGATCAGACAGCGATTGCGACTGGTTGCCAGAGGTTACAGCATATCATTACTGCTTACTGACTGGTTGCTAGAGGTTACAGCACTCCTTAAGGCTGACTGATTAGTTGCTAGAGGTTACAGCACATTTCTGCTTGTTGATTGGCTGCTAGAGATTGCTGTACAGTAATACCGCTCACTGGTTGCTATAGGTTACAGCACATCATCTCCTCACTGCAAGGGGGCATGATAAACCTATGAATGTCGCCTTTATTTACATATCAATGCAGTTGGCCTCAGCTATTTACATATGCATGTCACTGCTATTTACATATGAATGCCAGTATTTACATGTAAACACAGGTCTGCAGGTGAGTCATCTGTACACAACAATAGGGCAGAGCTGGGCAGCATTAGTAGCAGCACAGGACTAGAACTTCAAGGGACAAGGGAATGTAAACTGGGATAGTTGGCAAGTATGAGGCAGCTGCTTTGGGCCCCACAACAATGACAGGACTCAGGGCAGCTGCCCCTTTTGCCCTGCCTTAAAGACGGCCCTGAGTGCCGGTCCAGCCCGCAGCCTGGATTAGAGCCAATGGTTCAAGAAAGGTTGACCGCGCTCCCAGGTATGAAGCAGTGATGATTACTTTATTGAAGGTAAAAATCCATCAGGAGACATCATAAGACATCACGAGACCTCTATTCAGGCATGGCGAGATTAACGTGTTTCATGCCTCCAGGTTCCCTTAGTCATAATCTGATTAGGATTAAGTGAATCTTGATTCGCGAAAAACGCATTAATCTCGCCATGCCTGCATAGAGGTCTCATGATGTCTTATGATGTCTCCTGATGGATTTTTATCTTCAATAAAGTAATCATCAATGCTTCATAGCTGGGAGTGCGGTCAACCTTTTTTGAACCATTAGACCAACTAGCTTACTCACATGAAAAATCCTCCTTGTAGGCAGCTGCCTACAAGTTTATACATGTACCCAATTTATTTATTTTTTATGCATAACTTAATAAACTTTATGTGTGTGTTTCAGGAAGCTTCACTGTACGCGAAACTTCATCCACATGAATCTTTTTGTCTCATTCATCCTCCGAGCCATATCAGTCTTCATCAAAGACGAAGTCCTCTACGCCGAACTAGACAGCAACCACTGCCATGTTTCCACTGTAAGTAGTAGTAGGAACAAATTGGTACATGTGTAGATATGAATGAACTACATAACTCCCACTTGGATTGGTCCAAGACTTGAGTACCCAAATGTTCAGTTATCATGGTGAATCTCCTGATCTGAGTTATGATTTACAGTAGGTTAAATTATCAAAGAATTTGAAGTATATCTAAAGCATGTGTCCTCAATAGAAACACAAACAACAATAAAAATCTCACGTTCGAATCTTCCTCCAAACGTCGTGGACATTTGACCATCTCTCGAATATATGCTTATTGGACATATCCCTTTCCAAAACCATTAATATGAAGTTGCTCCCCCATTTGTGGCTATAACAGTTTCCACTTTTCTGGGAAGGCTTTCCAGAGTGTGATTGTTCCTCCATACCAAACTGGTCACACCATGTCTTTATGGAGCTATCTTTGTACACAGGGGCACAGTCATGCTGGAACAGAAAAAGGTTCTTCACCAAACTGTTCCCACAAAGTTGGAAGAGCGCAATTCTCTAAAATGTCTTGATATGTTGTAGCATTAACAGTGCCCTTCACTAATTTGGTGCAGTTTCTACATATAATGGTCATAAAATGTAGGTGAGCTGTTCCAATGTTCACAACCTTTGGCCATAAAGCGTATGTGGTTCCTAGACGGCAGGGTGAGACAGGTCAGCCAAACCCTCATTTATGCTCCTCTCTTCCCATCAAGTCACCCAGGACTGTATCAGATGCCCCATTTGCAGGCTACAAGATCTGTGCCTGTTCTTCTTAGTGTTGTTCTTTCATCACCTCATAGGCCACATCAGATCTTGCAAAATGTCCAGAGGGGTGTCTAGCACCAGGCATGTACTGGTCATCGGGACTACCGGGAGTTTCCCGGTGGGCCGATGGCTCAGTGGGCCACTCTGATGTAAGGGGGCTGGTGATGGGCCACTCTGATGTAAGGGGGCTGGTGATGGGCCACTCTGATGTAAGGGGGTGCTGATGGCACTCTCTGATGTAAGGGGGCTGCTCATGGGACACTCTGACGTAAGGGGGTGCTGACGGGATGCTCGGATGTAAGGGGGCTGGTAATGGGACACTCTCATGTAAGGGGTGCTGATGGGACACTCTGTTGTAAGGGGGCTGGTAATGGGACACTCTGATGTAAGGGGTGCTGATGGGACACTCTGTTGTAAGGGGGCTGGTGATGGGCCACTCTGATGTAAGGGGGCTGCTGATGGGACACTCTGATGTAAGGGGGTGCTGATGGGACTCTCTGATGTAAGGGGGCTGCTCATGGGACACTCTGACGTAAGGGGGTGCTGATGGGACACTCTGATGTAAGGGGGCTGCTGATGGGACACTCTGATGTAAGGGGGCTGCTGATGGGACACTCTGATGTAAGGGGGTGCTGATGGGACTCTCTGATGTAAGGGGGCTGCTCATGGGACACTCTGACGTAAGGGGGTGCTGATGGGACGCTCTGATGTAAGGGGGCTGGTAATGGGACACTCTTATGTAAGGGGTGCTGATGGGACACTCTGTTGTAAGGGGGCTGGTGATGGGACACTCTGATGTAAGGGAGTGCTGATGGGACACTCAAAATGTAAGTGGACCGGTCTGGATGAAGTCCAGGGCAAAATTTCTGTCCCAGTCCAGCCCTGTCTAGCACTCTCAGGCACTACAAACTCCACTTGAGCTTTTGTGGATATTTTGCTATAAAAGGATGTTTGCATTGCTATTGGGGGTGTCACATTCGGGGGTCAGGATCAGAGACCAGTAGCTATAGCAGTAGAGAGGCTCCCATGGACCAACAGGATATGTACACACGCAGGTTACCCTGACGGATGATGCAGGCTCCCCCGAGGCATATAGTTTAAGCACTAACTGGTATTCACCAGAGCTCCTTATGGTGCAGATGGGTTTTGCTGCATGTTAGTACCAGGTCATGGTCCTCAGTATCACCTCACCAGGAGATGAGCAAGCCAACGGTCCATAACAAGTGGTTGCAGGTTGGGATCATGCTGAAGCGTAGTCAAGGAACAAGACAAAGGTCGGTAATGTATTGTAGCAAAGATAAGGGTGTCTGCAGGCCTGCAATAGGAGCAAGATATCGGCTTGAGAGAGCACAGTATAGGAAGTGCAAAGGAAAAGGAAAACAGGAAGTGCAAAGGCATGGCTAAAATAGGAAGTTCCTGGGAGGAGCAAAGAGTTCAAGGTTCACAAGAAACAAGGCACAAGGCAAGATTGTCCAAAGGATCAGACAGAGTGCAGCATCTTAGGTGGAGCAGCAAGAACAGCTACTGCCAGATGCAACCGAGGATGTGGGTTTAGATCCCAGTCCTGACCAGGGGGAGGTCTTGCCACAGGAGAAAATGTAGTATCTTATTGAAGCTTTCCAACACACGTCTCAAATCTTTCTTTTGGTCTACAAACCCCTTTCTTGGCCAGAATATCACAATCTCCTCCTATAGACACTACCACCGGTATGTGACTGGCCTCAGAAGGACTTCAGAAGACATTAGAATGAGCTTGTTCTTTCAAAGGCAAAAACAGTGGACACAATTTCTCCTTGTACCCTGTTGCAACCTTATTGGCTCACAAAAGCTACCTTTCCCTCTGATAGTCCTACTGTGAAGGTGGAGCAGAAAGTTACTATGAAGACACGGGGGGGGGTTATTGAAACCAGAGAGTGCAAAATCTGGTGCAGCGCTGCACAGAAACCAATCAGCTTCCAGATTTTATTGTCAATGCTTAAGCCTGATTCACACCTATGCAGGTTGCGGTTTGCATATTGCAGGTGCATTTTGCATTTTTCAATACACATTTTTGATCAATGGAAGTCTATGGAACCAAAAACTAGAAAAAAGTCCCTGGCCCTTTCCATGAAATGCACAGATGTGAACTACATTGATAGGAAACCATGTTAAATGGACTGCAGTGTGTTTCTGAAAAACTGAAAACACACAAAAAAATGCATAGGTGTGAACAAGCTTAAGTTAGAAGCTAATTGACTACCATGCACAGCTGCACCAGATTGAGTGCTCCAGTTTTACTACTTCTCCATTTTAAGAGTTTTATTTGGTAATTGATTTATAGATTTTTTTTCCAGCAAGTTGTTGAAGCAATATTACCCACATGCTAAAAGTTTAGCTTTGAAATTCAACATTATATCATAGTTACATACATAGTTACATAGTAGGCGAGGTTGAAAAAAGACACATGTCCATCATGTCCAACCCATGTGTGTGATTATATGTCAGTATTACACTGTATATCCCTGTATGTTGTGGTCGTTCAGGTGCTTATCTAATAGTTTTTTGAAACTATCGATGCTCCCCGCTGAGACCACCGCCTGTGAAAGAGAATTCTACATCCTTACCGCTCTTACCGTAAAGAACCCTCTACGCCGTTTAAGGTTAAGGCCGGACCAGAGTCTTGTAGAGCAGGAGAATTATTGTTTTAATTCTGGAGTTAATCCCCTTTTAAATGCATGCCAATATTCCGTTTGCTTTGCTTGCAGCAGCTTGGCATTGCATGCCATTGCTGAGCCTATCATCTACTAGGACCCCCAGGCCCTTTTCCATCCTAGATTCCCCCAGAGATTCTCCCCCCAGTGTATAGATTGCATTCATGTTTTGCCACCCAAATGCACTATTTTACATTTTTCTACATTGAACCTCATTTGCCATGTAGTTGCCCACCCCATTCATTTGTTCAGATCTTCTTGCAAGTTTTCCACATCCTGCAGAGAAGTTATTGCCCTGCTTAGCTTAGTATCGTCCCCAAATACAGAGATTGAACTGTTTACCCCATCCCCATCCTCCAGGTCGATATGAATAAATTAAATAGGATTGGTCCCAGCACAGAACCCTGGGGGACCCCACTTTCAACCCCGGAACATTCTGAGTACTCCCCATTTATTACCACCCTCTGAACTCGCCCTTGTAGCCAGTTTTCAGTCCATGTGCTCACCCTATGGTCCATGCCAATGGACATTACTTTGTACAGTAAACATTTATGGGGAACTGTATCGAATGCTTTTGCAAAATCCAGATACACCATGTCTATGGCCCTACCTTTATCTAGATGGCAGCTCACCTCCTTATAGAAGGTTAATAAATTGGTTTGGCAAGAATGATTCTTCTTGAATCTCTGCTGTTTACTGCTAATGATACCGTTATCATTACTAAAATCTTGTATATAGTCCCTTTTCATCCCCTCCAAGCGCTTGCATACTATTGATGTTAGGCTAACTGGTCTGTATTTCCCAGTGATGTATCTTGGCCCTTTATTTAAATATTGGTGCTACATTGGCTTTTCTCCAATCAGCTGGTACCATTCCAGTCAGTAGACTGGCAATTACTTGACTGAGTTCTTTAAGGACCCTTGGTTGCAAGCCATCTGGTCCCGATGACTTATTAATGTTACGTTTTTCAAGTCTATTTCTAATTCTGTACTCTATTAGCCATGAGGGTGCCTCCTGTGATGTGTCATGAGGATAAACACTGCAGTTTTGGTTACTGAAGCGCCCCAATTCCCTCATGAAGACTGAGGAGAAGAATAAATTCAATACCTTCACCATCTCTCCATCCTTTGTAACCAGATGTCCTTCCTCATTCTTTATGGGGACAATATGATCTGTCCTCCCTTTCTTACTATTTATGTACCTAAAGAATTTCTTGGGATTTTTTTTACTCGCATAAAAACATTTTATTTTAGTTTTAAATAAAGTAGGGAGTGGTTTAATAACGTGTCGATTTTTAATTTTATTTTTATTGCTGTCTGTGTCCCGCTGGGGAGAATTTTATCATGAAGGAACACACCAGACAGGTCAGGGATAAAGTTGTGGAGAAGTATAAATCAGGGTTAAGTTATAAAAAATTATCCCAAGCTTTGAGCATCTCACGGAGCTCTGTTCAATCCATCATCCGAAAATGGAAAGAGTATGGCACAACTGCAACCCTACCAAGACATGGCTGTCCACCTAAACTGACCGGCCGGGCAAGGAGAGCATTCATCAGCCAAGAGGCCCATGGTATCTCTGGGGGAGCTGCAGAGATCCACAGCTCAGGTGGGAGAATCTGTCCACAGGACAACTATTAAGCCCTGTACACACGAGAGGACTTATGTCCGACAGACTTCCGAAGGAGTTCCGTCGGAGTTCTGCTGGAATTCCGACGGAGTTCTGACAGACTTTTCGGCTGAGCGGACTTGGCCACACACAATCACACTAAACTCCGACGGATTTGAACGTGATGACGTACGACTGGATTCGAATAAGGAAGTTCATAGCCAGTAGCCAATAGCTGCCCTAGCGTCGGTTTTAGTCCGTCGGAATAGCATACACACGAGCGAATTTTTCGAAGGGACCGGGTCCGGCGGAGTTCCTTCGGAAAAATTTGAAGCATGTTCCATATTCTAAAGTCCTTCGGACTTTGGCGAGTCAAAAGTCCGTTGCAGCCCACACACGATCGAATAGTCTGACGGACTCAGTCCGTCGGACTTTGGATGTTGAAAAGTCCGCTCGTGTGTACGGGGCTTTAGTCGTGCTCTCCACAAATCTTCCCTTTATGGAATAGTGGCAAGAAGAAAGCCATTGTTGAAAGCAAACTTTTTATACACAGACCCCTGAAACTACCCCAAATGTCCAAAGTGGAACTATTCTTATTGGCTATGATGGAAAAAAAGAGAATCTGATTGGTAACTATGGGTGAGGCTTTTTATTAGCAGTAAAATGGGGTAATACAATTCCAGCATCTCCAGAATTGAATGTATGTAATAGCAACGGGTGTTGGTGGGGGGGTTCTATTGTTGCTAGCTATTGGGGAATCTATTGTTGTAGGGGCAGATCTATTTTACAGGAGGTTTATTATTGCTGGGGAGGTCTATTGTTTCCAGGGGGGGTTTGTATTGTTATTGGGGGGGGTCTATTGTTTCTGGGAGGGCCTTATATTGCTGAGGGGTGTCAACTGTTGCTGAGAGTCATCTACTGTTGAGGGAGGGGGTCTATTGATGTTGGCTGCTGGTGGAGCTATTGTTTCTGGTGGGGGGTCTGTTGTTGCCGGGGGCGGGGTGTCTATTGTTATTGGTGGGGATCTATTGTTACTGGGAGGCCCTTATGTTGCTGGGGGTGTCAATTATTGCTGGGAGTGATCTACTGTCGAGGGAGGGGGTCTATTGATGCTGGCTGCTGGGGAATCTATTGTTGCTTGGAGGGGGGGTATTTTGTTGCAGGGGGGTCTACTGTTTGGGGACTCTATTATTGCTGGGGGGGTCTATAATTAGTGGGAGGGTCTATTGTGGCTGGCTTTCTTTTCTTTTGGCAAATAACTCAATAAAGATCCAATCAAATGAGCAATGTGATACTCAATAAATAAACAAAAATCAATTCATGTGTCATGTAATGAAGTCAATAAAAATAATCAAATGTGTCCATCCATAAACTAAAAAACATATTTAGAAAATAGGTGTCTATTTCTGCTGGGGGGTATTTGGTTGCGGGGGTCTATGGCGGTTGGGGGGGTCTATTATTGCGGGGGGGGGGTCTTTTATTGCTGGAGGAAACTATGGTTGCTGGCTGCGGGGAATCTATTTTAATGCTTTAATTATTAACAAATTCCATACAAATGACTTGGTTCTGTATTCTCTAAAAGGGTAACCAAGGGAGTAGAACCAAGAAATGGTGCTCGGAGGTGGGTAGGGGGCGGAGACAAGGGTGACTCAGAAGGAAGGAGTACTTGCCCCTATTCTCTGAGAAAAAAAGCCCTGACTATGGGTAATAAGAAACAAGACCTCATCAGACATGTATAGTAAAGTAAGTATCCCATAAGCCACAGGTCCGCTGTGGTGTGGTATGGGGCAAACTCAGCTTGGGCTCCTACCGAGCAACGCCCCCAGTGTGTTTCGCTCCACCCCTCAGAGCTTAATCATGAGGATCTCATCAGACATGTTCATAAACTAGGCGATGGCATCAATGAAATGAAGGTAGATCCCTATAAGTATTTTCAGCTTAGTGATTAGCACTTCTGCCTTGCAGCACTGGGCTTCCTGGTTCAAATACCAACCAGAACGCTACCTGCATGGAGTTTGCATGTTCTTCTCCCAATGCTTAAGTGGCTTTCCTTAAACACTCCAAAGAGAATGCTGGTAAGTTAGTTGCCTTCTGTCTAAATTGGCCCTAGTATGAGTATGTATGCCTTTGAGATAGAGACTATGGGCTGCAATCTCCTTGAGGACAGGGACTGATGTGAATGTACGAATGGTAAATACCTGTAATAATAAAGAAAATACTTAATAACGTCTTCTCTTAATACCAGGTGGAATGTAAAGCCGTCATGGTGTTCTTCCATTATTGCGTCATGTCCAACTATTTCTGGCTCTTCATTGAAGGACTCTACCTCTTCACTCTGCTGGTGGAGACCTTCTTCCCAGAAAGACGATATTTCTACTGGTACACAATCATAGGATGGGGTAAGTCTTTCTCTACAATAAAAAAAAAAAATTCTTTAAAAAAGAATTCCAGGTATGGATTTTTTTATTTTTTTTTCATGGCTACGTTGGTCCAGCTTGGATCAAAGTAAGTACAGTCTGTGCGGGCCATACCTGGGGGATCCCTGTGGAAGCTGGAAATCATTGTAGTAGGCACCACTACTGCAATGATCTCTACTAGCTTGTGCCAAATGGCTACTTACTGAATACAGAAGGTTGGTCATTTGGCACGAGAGCCATTCAGAGATACATTTACATTCTCTCAATGAAAGCGTTCTCTGATTGGACAAGGTGGAGAGGTGGGGTGGTGACATCATGCTCTTCACCTCATCCAACCAAAGAATGGTTTGCATTCATTGGTTAAAGGCAACGCATTCTCTGAATGGCACCGTGTCTAGCGCCCGACCTCCTGTGTTCATAATGCAGCAGGGCAGCCGGTCAGCGCAGGACCCATAAGCTAGTGGAGAACGCTGAAGTAGTGGTGTAGTAGTGGTGACTACTACAGTGATTTCCAGCTTCTAGAGGGATCCTACAGGTATGGTACGGTATATACATTGTTACATTAGACCAAGCTGGAACTATATAACTAAGGAAACATGTCCATACCAGTTCATCTTTCAATATTTACGGCTTATACACAAAATCATGATCTGAGAAGTATAGACATATTAACCACTTGCTTACTGGGCATTTAAACCCCCTTCCTGCCCAGACCAATTTTCAGCTTTCAGCGCTGTCACTCTTTGAATGATAATTGTGCTGTCATACAACACTGTATCCAAATTCAATTTTAATCATTTTTTTCACACAGATAGAGCTTTTTTTGGTGGTATTTAATTGCTAAATAACACAAATTTTGAAAAAATTTAGAAAAAACAAAACACAAAACCGTTTCATAGTTTGTTATAAAATTTTGAAAACAGGTAATTTTTCTCCTTCACTGATGAGGCTGCACTGATAAGCGGCACTTATAAGGCAGCACTAATGGGAACTGATAGGTGGCACTGATAGGTGGCACTGAGAGGTGGCACTGATGGGTGGCACTGAAGGGCACTGAAGGGCACTGATAGATGGCACTGATAAGCGGTCCTGTTAGGTGGCACTGATGGGCACTGGTAGGTGACACTGATAGGCAGCAATGATCTGTGGCACTGATTATTAGACAGACCTCTCTGCTGCCTTTAACACAGTTGACCACCTGCTCCTCCTCAGCAAATTACGCTCCCTTGGCCTCCGTAATTCTGCTTTATCCTGGTTCTCCTCCTACCTATCTCAGCACACTTTCAGTGTCGCTTACAACTCCATCTCCTCCGCTCCTCTTCCTCTTTCTGTTGGGGTACCCCAAGGTTCTGTCCTTGGGCCCCTCCTATTCTCTCTCTATACTTCTTCCCTGGGCCAGTTGATAACCTCCCATGGTTTCCAATACCACCTCTATGCCGACGACACCCAGATCTATCTCTCCACTCCTCAACTCACCCCCTCTATCTCCTCACAGATCTCCAACTTACTGAATGACATATCAGTATGGATGTCACACCACTTCCTCAAACTCAATTTTTCTAAAACTGAGCTTGTTATATTTCCTCCTTCACGCTCCCCCCCTTGTGACTTCACCATTAATATCAACAGCACAGCCATTGGTCCCTCCACTCATGCCAGAGTCCTGGGTGTAATCCTTGACTCTGACCTCTCCTTCAGCCCCCATATCCAATCACTGGCTAAATCCTGCCGCCTTCACCTCCGCAACATCTCCAGAATTCCACCCTTCTTGACTAATGACACCACAAAGCAACTCGTTCACTCCTTGATTATTTCCCACCTCGACTACTGCAACTCTCTCCTTAATGGCCGACCCTAAAGCAGGCTCCTCCCCCCTTCAGTCTATTATGAATTCTGCTGCTAGACTAATACACCTCACTAACTGATCCGTGACTGCTGCCCCTCTCTGCCAATCCCTTCACTGGCTTCCCCTACCCCACCGTGTAAAATTCAAAATGCTAACCATAACATACAAAGCTATCCCCAACTTTGCCCCATCTACATCACCAACTTCATCTGCAGATATCGCCCAAATCGTCCCCTCCGCTCCTCTGAGGACCTCCTGCTTTCTAGCTCCCTTGTTACCTCCTCTCATGCGCGCCTTCAAGACTTCTCCAGAGCCTCTCCCATCCTCTGGAACTCCCTGCCCCAGTCTGTCCGCTCAGCCCCTACCCTGTCCACCTTTAAGAGTTCCCTGAAAACTCATTTATTCAGGGAAGCCTATCCCACACCCACCTAACTGTCCCCGAGCCACCCCCATCAAATCATTCTCTGCAGCTATTACCTTTTGTACCACCACCCCCTCCCTTTAGAATGTAAGCTCTACGAGCCGGGCCCTCCTGTACCTTTTGTATTGTACTGTAATTGTGTTGTCCCCCCTACACATTGTAAAGCGCTGCGTAAACTATTGGCGCTATATAAATCAATAATAATAATAATAATGATGGGCATTGATGGACATCCATGGACACCTTCCCGGCAATTAAGGCCTGTGCTGCAGCCATCTATCATTTATAGCACGGGCGTCAATTAGTTAAAGTGTATTTAAACCCAAAAACAAACATGAAATGTATTGCAGATTACTAGTCTTCAGATGTGCTTGCTGCTTTTGTTTTTGTTTTTTTCAGAATTTTTTTCCCCTTTTTCAACAAACTTTGAAGCAGATTTCTACCTTTTGTTGCTCTGTTTGTTTCACCATTTTATGTTCACGCCAATTCTGAATGGGGAGGTCTGGCTCATTATAATCACCTGGTGCACTCTCTGTTCTGAGGAGAAAAGCTGCAGGGTCTGCAACTCTTTAGAAAATATTTAACCCATTTTAGAGTATCGCACCACAAATGAAATTCCTGATGCCTAAACTTTGACTTATTTTACTAAAATAGACTTATCATACTGCAGACTTCTGGGGAATTTTGGAAATTTCTTACAGATGTAGTGTGGTAATTAAATACAAATACTAAAAAACAAACCAAAAAAAACTGACCCTCAAGAGGTGGAAGTATTGCCTTCTGAACACCTGGAAGCTCCACCATCTCCGTGGATCACTTTTCAGAGGGGCGGTAGAGACTGATGTCCACGTAAACGAGGACTTTGGTACTCTGCTGCTCTGCAAGGGGGGTGTCAATCAATCTGGACATGTTTACAGGAAGAGCGAGAAGAATGATGACCTCATTAGTCTGCTGCTTCTCCTTCATTGTCCAATCACAGACCTGAGGGCAGGTTGGTGACCATGCTGTCATTTGCAGTAAGGAAAAGTGAGGTCACCAACCTTCCTGGGCGCTCTTGTGTGGATCATAGGATTGGCTGACAAATGTCCCCAATCCATTGGTACAGAGCACAGTTCTGGTGAACGTGTGTATTCATCTGTGTTCCCGGAGTTTAGCGTGAGCATTGGCAGTCCCTTAAAATTCTTCTCTTCTTAATTATCATCATCGCCCCAAGTTTGAAGAACGCAGCTCGCTGCTGCTCGGTACACGTTGAAGGATTTCACGTTAAGAACCCTTTAAATAATTCATCTGCTGGAGAGATTGTAGAGAGTGCAGCGCTGTATGACATAAATTTGCATTTTAATTACAAGCCTCATATCAAGCGCCGGGCTCCTGCCATGCTCGATTTCTGCCGCGGATCTGACTGCCGCTCTGGCTTTGTATTTCAAAGAAAACGCAGCCGTTTCTGATTTTCCAGAAGCCGTGTTTCTTCATCCACTGGGGGCTCTTGTCATTGGATGACTTACAATTATTTTTTAATGCTGCTTTGACTTTCAGGTGTTGGGTGAAAGCATCTGTGCGTGAGGTGCTTTCATGAATTATTACTGTCTATCCTCTTTTATGGTGTCACTTCAATGCTGAATATTTACCGAGAGCGTGGTTAGTGCCGTATAATGACACCAGATTTGTGAAATCATAACGTGGTACAAAATCCAGACATACAAAATGTTTGGGGGGCTTTCAGAGTAAGGCTTTCTTTCCAGATAAGGGTTTTCACTTCCTTTCTATTTTCCTTTCTTGCTTATTTTATTCCTTCTTATATTACTGACTATTTTCCTTTATAATGTTGGTGGTTAGTAGAGTGCAATGACATGTGAAATACATACAGGAAATAAAATAAAATCCATAAATGCAACACGTGTGTGGGGGCTTTCAGAGTAAGATGTTCCTTCCTTTCCTTTCCTTTTCAATCCTTTTCATTTTCCTTTCCTTCCCTTTCCTTTCCCTTTCCCTTTCTCTCTTATTTCCTTTCCCTTTCCCTTTCGCTCTTATTTCCTTTCCCTTTCCCTCTCATTTCCTTTCCTTTTCCTTCTCCTTTCCTTTGCTTCCCAGTACTTTTCATTTTCCTCCCTTTTCCTTTCCCTTTTCCTTTCCTTTCATTTCCCTTTCCCTTTCATTTTCCTTTCCCTTATTTTTCATTTTCCTTTCTGTTCCTTTCCTTATTCTTTTACTTTCCTTTTCCCTTTCCTTTTCATTTCCCTTCTCCTTTCCCATTTCCCTTTCCTTCCCTTTCTCTCTTATTTCCTTTCCCTTTCCTTCTCATTTTCTTTTCCCCTTCCCTTTGCTTTCCAGTCCTTTTCATTTTCATAACTTTCCCTTTCCTTTCCCTTTACTTTTAATTTTCCTTTCCTTTCCTTTCCTTTCCTTTCCTTTCCTTTCCTTTCATTTCCCTTTCCCTTTCATTTTCCTTTCCCTTATTTTTCATTTTCCTTTCCATTCCTTTCCTTTCCTTTTTCTTTTACTTTCCTTTTCCCTTTCCTTTTAATTTCCCTTCTCCTTTCCCATTTCCATTTCCTTCCCTTTCCCTCTTATTTCCTTTCCTTTACCTTTTCTTTTCCCCTTCCCTTTGCTTTCCAGTCCTTTTCATTTTCATAACTTTCCCTTTCCTTTCCCTTTACTTTTAATTTTCCTTTCCTTTCCTTTTCTTTCCTTTCCTTTCCTTTCCTTTCATTTCCCTTTCCCTTTCATTTTCCTTTCCCTTATTTTTCATTTTCCTTTCCGTTCCTTTCCTTTCCTTTTTCTTTTACTTTCCTTTTCCCTTTCCTTTTAATTTCCCTTCTCCTTTCCCATTTCCATTTCCTTCCCTTTCCCTCTTATTTCCTTTCCTTTACCTTTTCTTTTCCCCTTCCCTTTGCTTTCCAGTCCTTTTCATTTTCCTCCCTTTTCCTTTCCTTTACTTTCCTTTCATTTCCTTTCCGTTGATTTCCCTTTACCTTTACTTTCCGTTGATTTCCCTTTACCTTTCCTTTCCCTTTCTTTTTCATTTCCCTTTTCCTTTCCCTTTCCCTTTCTCTCTTATTTCCTTTCCCTTTCCCTCTTATTTCCTTTCCTTTTCCCCTTTCCTTTGCTTCCCAGTACTTTTCATTTTCCTCCCTTTTCCTTTCCTTTCCCTTTTCCTTTCCCTTTTCCTTTCCCTTTTCCTTTCCCTTTTCCTTTCCTTTCCCTTTTCCTTTCCTTTCCTTTCCTTTCCCTTTCATTTTCCTTTCCCTTATTTTTCATTTTCCTTTCCGTTCCTTTCCTTTTTCTTTTACTTTCCTTTTCCCTTTCCTTTTTATTTCCCTTCTCTTTTCCCATTCCCTTTCCTTCATTTTCTCTCTTATTTCCTTTCCCTTTCCCTCTTATTTCCTTTCCTTTTCTTTTCCCCTCTCCTTTGCTTTCCAGTCCTTTTCATTTATTCCCTTTCCCTTTATTTTTAATTTTCCTTTCATTTCACTTTCCTTTCCCTTCCCTTTTCCTTCCCTTTCCCTTTCCCTTTCCTTTTCATTTTCCTTTCCTTTCCTTCCCTTACCTTTCCCTTTCCCTTTCCCTTTCCCTTTCCCTTTCATTTTCATTTTCCTTTCCTTTTCCTTTTCCCTTTCCTTTTCATTTCTCTTTTCCTTTCCCATTTCCTTTTCCTTCCCTTGCCTTTTCCTTTGTCTTTCAAACATAATAAACTACCCAATTTTTGTAAAATTGAAAAGACGAGGTTGCACCGAGTAAATAGATACCCAACACATCAAACCTTAAATTTGCATGCACCCGTGAAATGGCGACAAACTTCAGTTCCCTATATTTATATAGGCGACACATTAAAAGCCCCCTATAGATCATTTGTATGGTTTTTTTTATATTATATTTTATATTACTATATAGTTGTTACTATTATTATTATTATTATTATTATTATTATTATTATTGCTGTTGTTGTTAATATTATTATTATTTATTTATTATATATTTTACAATAATATTTTGCCAGGAAATAATAAAGAATTTTTCCGCTGATTATTTTGACTATTTGATTGAGATACCCAAAACTTTCAGTATTTTCTCTCTAATATATGTTATTCTCTTGATATCAGTTTTTATTTTTCAGTTTGTTAAGGGCTGATATAACTTGTAATGTTTCCTTTTTCTCTAGGAACCCCACTTATATGTGTCACTATATGGGCTGTGCTGCGACTTCACTTTGATAACCAGGGGTGTGTAATATAAATATGAATAGTTGTACGGTTAATTTCTACACATGATTTTTTATGTATTTGACTGTAAATGGTGATTGATTTATTTTTTTATTTATTTTTTAAATGACTCTTTTAGCTGTTGGGAAATGAACAACGTTTTCGCCCTCTGGTGGGTCATTAAGGGTCCAGTCATTGCCTCCATTATGGTAAGTTGAATCTTAATTATTTATATAAAATTTTCAATTAATTTAAGTTTCAGTTAATTTAGGTTGATTTAATTTCAATTAATTTAGGTTGAGTTATTTATATATATATATTTTGTACAGAAAGGAAATATTTGTAGGGCTTGCAGATACATTGACTAAGTATAACATCGGCAGACATATTCACCATTATATGCTCTTCAGAAAAAAATGTTTCTATTATCTCTATCTATCTATCTATCTATCTATCTATCTATATATATATATATATATATATATATATATATATATATATATATATATATACACACAGTTGTGCTCATAAGTTTACATACCCTGGCAACATTTATGATTTCTTGCCCATTTTTCATAGAATACGAATGATAACCGAAAAACTTTTCTTTCACTCATGGTTAGTGTTTGGCTGAAGCCCTTTATTATCGATCAACTGTGTTTACTCTTTTTAAATCATAATGACAACAGAAACTACCCAAATGACCCAGATCAAAAGTTTACATACCCTGGTGATTTTGGCCTGATAACATGCACACAAGTTGGCACAAAGGGGTTTGAATGGCTATTAAAGGTAATCATCCTCACCTGTGATCTGTTTGCTTGTAATTAGTGTGTGTGTATAAAAGGCCAATGAGCTTCCGGACTCCTGACAGACCCTTGCATCTTTCATTCAGTGCTGCACTGACGTTTCTGGATTCTGAGTCACGGGGAAAGCAAAAGAATTGTCAAAGGATCTGCGGGAAAAGGTAGTTGAACTGTATAAAACAGGATATAAAAAGATATCCAAGGAATTGAGAATGCCAATCAGCAGTGTTCAAACTCTAATCAGGAAGTGGAAAGTTTCTGTTGAAACCAAACCACGGTCAGGTAGACCAACTAAAATTTCAGGCCACAACTGCCAGGAAAATTGGGATGCAAAGAATAATTCCAAAAATAACTTCAGGTGAAATACAGGACTCTCTGAAAACATGTGGTGTGGCTGTGTCAAGATGTACAATAAGGAGGCACTTGAAGAAAGATGGGCTGCATGGTCGAGTCGCTGGAAGAAAGCCATTACTACGCAAATGCCACAAAGTATCCCGCTTCCAATACACCAAACAGCACAGAGACAAGCCTCAAACCTTCTGGCACAAAGTCACTTGGAGTGATGAGACCAAAATTTAGCTTTTTGGCCACAACCATCAACGCTACATTTGGAGAGGAGTCAACAAGGCCTATGATGAAAGGTCCACCATCCCTACTGTGAAACACGGAGGTGGATTGCTGATGTTTTGGGGATGTGTGAGCTACAAAGGCACAGGAAATTTGGTCAAAATTGTTGGCAAGATGACTGCAGTATGTTATCAAAAAATACTGGAGGAACATTTGCATTCATCAGCCAGGAAGCTGAACATGAGACGTACTTGGACATTCCAACATGACAATGATCCAAAACACAAGGCCGAGTCCACCTGTCATTGGCTACAGCAGAATAAAGTGAAGGTTCTGGAGGGGTCATCTCAGTCTCCTGACCTCAATATCATTGAGCCCCTCTGGGGAGATCTCAAACGTGCCGTTCATGCAAGACAGCCCAAGAATCTACAGGAATTGGAGGCTTTTTGCCAAGAGGAATGGGCAGCTTTACCATCTGAGAAGATAAAGAGCCTCATCCACAAATACCACAAAAGACTTCAAGCTGTCATTGATGTTAAAGGGGGCAATACACGGTTTTAAGAACTGGGGTATGTAAACGTTTGATCAGGGTAATTTGGGTAGTTTCTGTTGCCATTATGATTTAAAAAGAGTAAACACAGTTGATTGATAATAAATGGCTCCAGCCACACACTTTTCACATATTTATTTGTAAAAAAATTAGAAAACAATTTATAATTTTCCTTCTACTTCACAATTATTTGTTTTGGTCTATCATATACAAACCCAATAATATACATTTACATTTTTTGGTTGTAACATGACAAAATGGGGAAAATGTCAAGGGGTATGAATACTTTTTCAAGGCACTGTGTATTTATATATATATATATATATATATATATATATATATATATATATATATATATATATATATATATATATATATATATATGGAAAGAAAACATTTTTTTTAATTATGCACTTTCTTTACATAGCATTTGCATTACCACTAGAGATGGATGAACTTCCGACGGGACGTTTTGCGAACGCGAACCGCGAACGTGGCCAAAAGTTTGCGAACCGCAAAGTTCACGGCGGGCCCCATTGACTTCAATGGCAGGAGAACCTTAAAAACCTACAGGTCATATTTTCAGCCACAAAATAATTATTAGCTCTGCACACATAGTCCCACCACATGGCCACTGACATAACAAAAGTATGAAGTCAATCTGGGATCGACAACGACAAGCATTCTTTTTTTATCGGTGAAATTTTGACAATTCAGGAGCGCATGAAGGAAATGAAGGAGAGGAAAGGTCAGGGTAGGCTATGAAGAAGGTGCAGGAGATGATCACCAGCACCGTGATAGAGCGCACTGACACCAGCACCGTGATAGAGAGCACTGACACCAGCACCGAGATAGAGAGAGAGCACTGACACCAGCACCGTGATAGAGAACACTGACACCAGCACCGAGATAGAGAGCACTGACACCAGCACTGAGATAGAGAGAGAGCACTGACACCAGCACCGAGATAGAGAGCACTGACACCAGCACTGTGATAGAGAGCACTGGCACCAGCACCGAGATAGAGAGAGAGCACTGACACCAGCACCAAGATAGAGAGCACTGACACCAGTACCGTGATAGAGAGCACTGACACCAGCACCGTGATAGAGAGAGAGCACTGACACCAGCACTGTGATAGAGAGCACTGACACCAGCACCAAGATAGAGAGAGAGCACTGACACCAGCACCAAGATAGAGAGCACTGACACCCGCACCATGATAGAGAGCACTGACAGCAGCACCCTGATAGAGAGAGAGCACTGACACCAGCACTGTGATAGAGAGCACTGACACCAGCACCGAGATAGAGAGAGAGCACTGACACCAGCACCAACATAGAGAGCACTGACACCCACACCATGATAGAGAGCACTGACAGCAGCACCCCGATAGAGAGAGAGCACTGACACCAGCACTGTGATAGAGAGCACTGACACCAGCACCGAGATAGAGAGAGAGCCCTGACACCAGCACCGAGATAGAGAGCACTGACACCAGCACTGTGATAGAGCACTGACACAGCACCAGCACTGAGACAGAGAGAGATCACTGACACCAGCACCAAGATAGAGAGCACTGACACCAGCACCGTGATAGAGAGCACTGACACCAGCACCGTGATAGAGAGCACTGACACCAGCACCGAGATAGAGAGCACTGACACCAGCACCGAGATAGAGAGCACTGACACCAGCACCGTGATAGAGAGCACTGACACCAGCACCGAGATAGAGAGCACTGACACCAGCACCGAGATAGAGAGCACTGACACCACACCAGCACCGAGATAGAGAGCACTGACACCACACTAGCACCAAGATAGAGAGAGAGCACTGACACCAGCACAGAGATAGAGAGCACTGACACCAGCACTGTGATAGAGAGCACTGACAACAGCACCAGCACCGAGATAGAGAGAGAGCACTGACACCAGCACTGTGATAGAGAGCACTGACACCAGCACCGAGATAAAGAGAGAGCAATGACACCAGCACCAAGATAGAGAGCACTGACACCCGCACCATGATAGAGAGCACTGACAGCAGCACCGTGATAGAGAGAGAGCACTGACACCAGCACCGTGATAGAGAGCACTGACACCAGCACCGAGATAGAGAGCACTGACACCAGCACCGAGATAGAGAGCACTGACACCACACCAGCACCGAGATAGAGAGCACTGACACCACACTAGCACCAAGATAGAGAGAGAGCACTGACACCAGCACCGTGATAGAGAGCACTGACACCAGCACCATGATAGAGAGCACTGACACCAGCACCGAGATAGAGAGCACTAACACCACACCAGCACCGAGATAGAGAGTACTGACACCAGCACCGAGATAGAGAGTACTGACACCAGCACCGAGATAGAGAGTACTGACACCAGCACCGAGATAGAGAGCACTGACACCAGCACCGAGATAGAGAGTACTGACACCACACCAGCACCGTGATAGAGAGCACTGACAACAGCACCAAGATAGAGAGCACTGACACCACACCAGCACCGTGATAGAGAGCACTGAGACCACACCAGCACCGAGATAGAGAGAGAGCACTGACACCAGCACCGATATAGAGAGCACTGACACCAGCACCGTGATAGAGAGCACTGACACCAGCACATAGATAGAGAGCACTGACACCAGCACCGAGATAGAGAGCACTGACACCAGCACCGAGATAGAGAGCACTGACACCACACCAGCACCAAGATAGAGAGAGAGCACTGACACCACACCAGCATCAAGATAGAGAGAGAGCACTGACACCAGCACCGAGATAGAGAGAGAGCACTGACACCAGCACCGTGATAGAGAGCACTGACACCAGCACTGAGATAGAGAGAGAGCACTGACAACAGCACCGAGATAGAGAGCAATGGCACCACACCAGCACCGAGATAGAGAGCACTGACACCAGCACTGAGATAGAGAGCACTGACACCAGCACCGAGATAGAGAGCACTGACACCACACCAGCACCGTGATAGAGAGCACTGAGACCACACCAGCACTGAGATAGAGAGAGAGCACTGACACCACCCCCGAGATAGAGAGAGAGCACTGACACCAGTACCGGGATAGAGAGCACTGACACCACACCAGCACCGAGATAGAGAGCACTGACACCAGCACTGAGATAGAGAGCACTGACACCAGCACCGAGATAGAGAGCACAGACACCAGCACCAAGATAGAGAGCACTGACACCCACACCATGATAGAGAGCACTGACAGCAGCACCCCGATAGAGAGAGAGCACTGACACCAGCACTGTGATAGAGAGCACTGACACCAGCACCGAGATAGAGAGAGAGCCCTGACACCAGCACCGAGATAGAGAGCACTGACACCAGCACTGTGATAGAGAGCACTGACACAGCACCAGCACTGAGACAGAGAGAGATCACTGACACCAGCACCAAGATAGAGAGCACTGACACCAGCACCGTGATAGAGAGCACTGACACCAGCACCGTGATAGAGAGCACTGACACCAGCACCGAGATATAGAGCACTGACACCAGCACCGAGATAGAGAGCACTGACACCAGCACCGTGATAGAGAGCACTGACACCAGCACCGAGATAGAGAGCACTGACACCAGCACCGAGATAGAGAGCACTGACACCACACCAGCACTGAGATAGAGAGCACTGACACCACACTAGCACCAAGAGAGATAGAGAGCACTGACACCAGCACTGTGATAGAGAGCACTGACAACAGCACCAGCACCGAGATAGAGAGAGAGCACTGACACCAGCACTGTGATAGAGAGCACTGACACCAGCACCGAGATAGAGAGAGAGCACTGACACCAGCACCAAGATAGAGAGCACTGACACCCGCACCATGATAGAGAGCACTGACAGCAGCACCGTGATAGAGAGAGAGCACTGACACCAGCACCGTGATAGAGAGCACTGACACCAGCACCGAGATAGAGAGCACTGACACCAGCACCGAGATAGAGAGCACTGACACCACACCAGCACCGAGATAGAGAGCACTGACACCACACTAGCACCAAGATAGAGAGAGAGCACTGACACCAGCACCGTGATAGAGAGCACTGACACCAGCACCGTGATAGAGAGCACTGACACCAGCACCATGATAGAGAGCACTGACACCAGCACTGAGATAGAGAGCACTAACACCACACCAGCACCGAGATAGAGAGTACTGACACCAGCACCGAGATAGAGAGTACTGACACCAGCACCGAGATAGAGAGCACTGACACCAGCACAGAGATAGAGAGCACTGACACCACACCAGCACCGTGATAGAGAGCACGGACAACAGCACCAAGATATAGAGCACTGACACCACACCAGCACCGTGATAGAGAGCACTGAGACCACACCAGCACCGAGATAGAGAGAGAGCACTGACACCAGCACCGATATAGAGAGCACTGACACCAGCACCGTGATAGAGAGCACTGACACCAGCACCGAGATAGAGAGCACTGACACCAGCACCGAGATAGAGAGCACTGACACCAGCACCGAGATAGAGAGCACTGACACCAGCACCGAGATAGAGAGCACTGACACCACACCAGCACCAAGATAGAGAGAGAGCACTGACACCACACCAGCACCAAGATAGAGAGAGAGCACTGACACCAGCACCGAGATAGAGAGAGAGCACTGACACCAGCACCGTGATAGAGAGCACTGACACCAGCACTGAGATAGAGAGAGAGCACTGACAACAGCACCGAGATAGAGAGCAATGGCACCACACCAGCACCGAGATAGAGAGCACTGACACCAGCACTGAGATAGAGAGCACTGACACCAGCACCGAGATAGAGAGCACTGACACCACACCAGCACCGTGATAGAGAGCACTGAGACCACACCAGCACTGAGATAGAGAGAGAGCACTGACACCACCCCCGAGATAGAGAGAGAGCACTGACACCAGTACCGGGATAGAGAGCACTGACACCACACCAGCACCGAGATAGAGAGCACTGACACCAGCACTGAGATAGAGAGCACTGACACCAGCACCGAGATAGAGAGCACAGACACCAGCACCGAGATAGAGAGCACTGACACCAGCACCGAGATAGAGAGCACAGACACCAGCACCGAGATAGAGAGCACTGACACCAGTACCGTGATAGAGAGCACTGAGATCACACCAGCACCGAGATAGAGAGCACTGATACCACACCAGCACCGTGATAGAGAGCACTGAGACCACACCAGCACCGAGATAGAGAGAGAGCACTGACACCAGCACCGAGATAGAGAGCACAGACACCAGCACCGAGATAGAGAGCACTGACACCAGCACCGAGATAGAGAGCACAGACACCAGCACCGAGATAGAGAGCACTGACACCAGTACCGTGATAGAGAGCACTGAGATCGCACCAGCGCCGAGATAGAGAGCACTGACACCACACCAGCACCGTGATAGAGAGCACTGAGACCACACCAGCACCGAGATAGAGAGAGAGCACTGACACCAGCACTGAGATAGAGAGCACTGACAGCAGCACTGATACCAGCAACTCGCTGTGGGACCCAAAAATATGACACCGCTCAACCTCTTCAAACAGGAGGGTACGGGCATTTAGTACAGTGTGCTTTTTTTGTACAAGGAAGTGAGCCAAAGGTAGAAAAAAGGTCTGTGTGCTCAATTAAATATATAATATAGAGTTATGCATATACATGGTCTACTGGTCTGATGTGTTGAATTCCTCCGAGATCCATGCCTCATTCATTTTTAGAAATGCGAGGTAGTCAACACTGTCGTGAGCGTTAAAAAAAGCCCACACTGCGGAGCCATGAGCTGGTGTCCTGGGAGCGCCAGATGTGACCGTACATGGTTGATGCCTCGCTCTTGATACATTAGCAGTCTGCTTTGTCCCTCCTGTGCAATGTAAGTTATTCCTGCTTCTCCTCCCTATCTGGTGGTCCATATCTCCCTCTGAACTCCCCTCCTCTTCCTCTCTTGTGGGCACCCACGTGACATCACTAGACACGTCATCATCAACGTCACCTTCCCCACCGCTATAAGTAGAGATCTCAGAGTAAGCAGCAACAGCGGGGACCAACCTCCTCCTTGGGCTGATCTGGGTACTGTCCTCAGACTGCTGAGTGGCGGTTGTTGCTACCTCCTCTTCCTGATCCAATACCAAGAGTGGCTGCGCATCAGAAATGTCTTGATATGGATCGGAAAATAATTCCTGTGACTCAAGCGGAAGGTATATGGTGGTGGTGGTGGTGTTGGTGGTAGTGTCTTTGGGGGTGCACACAGCAGAGAGTGAAGAAGAGGGTGCAAATCGAGAGGATGAGGAGGGTGCAGAAGAGTAAGGCTGAATGAGCCACTCAACCAAGTCTGGTGCGTCCTTTGACGTAATCGCACGCACCTTCTGCAATTTGCCACTTTGGCTCAATCCTGCTCTACCCCTACCACCCCTGCGGAAGGGCCTGCCTCTTCCTCTGCCTGTCTTTTTTTAAATGACCCTGTGACAAAAGTCTCTAGAGAAGTGCAGTATGTATGTGGAAGAAGGTATATAACACCCCACTTCAATCTGTCGTTTTTGGGGGCCACTGGTCTATCACACCAGTTATAATACTTTTTTTTATTGCGTTTGTCACTCTTTGTAGTATCGCTGCAGAACCGCTCAGCAGTCACAATGCTGCACAGTGGAAATGCACTATACTATGCTTTCTATATGAGCAAGTATTTTATACGTGTATTACACACCTATATACTGCACACCAAATAGTACACCTATACCAGTCCTTATAAGGACCTTTGTGGACCTAGTAGCTAGTGATTTGCTGACTGTCCCTCAGTTCCTACACTGATAAAAGACAGCTGCAGAAACGAGCAGTAATCTGCAGCACAGCAGTGCACCACAACCCTATATATTGTACACCTATACCATTCCTTAAAAGGACCTTTGTGGACCTAGTAGCTAGTGATTTGCAGACAGTCCCTCAGTCCCTACACTGATAAAAGACTGCTGCAGAATAGAGCAGCAGTCAGCAGCAGAGCACCAGCACCCTATATACTGTACACCTATAGCAGTCCTTAAAAGGACCTTTGTGGACCTAGTAGTAATAGCTAGCTAGTGATTAAACTGACTGTCCCTGCTCCACACAGCGTCCTGTCCCTACACTGACAAAAGAATGAATGAATGAATGAATGAAATACTTGTATAGCGCACAATGCGAACTGAATCGCCTCTAGGCACTGTGGACAGCTGCAATCACCAGCAATCAAAAGACAGCTGCAATCACCAGAACAGCAGTGCACTGAACCCTATATACTGTACTACACCTATACCAGTCCTTAAAAGGACTTTTGTAGACCTAATAGCTAGTGATTTGTGTCACTACAGTCTCTCCCTGCTCCACACAGCGTCCTGTCCCTACACTGACATAAGAATGTAAAATGGTCGCCAGATCAAGTCTATTTATAAGTCAGGGGGAGTGTCCAATTGTCCATGTGCTGAAATGTCTCAATTGGCTGTCCTGTACCCCATGATGGATGTGTCATCATGGGTCAAAGTTCTTTCACACTGTAAACGCATATGTCTGCCAGGCGAACAGCGCCGATCGTCCGCCGGTTTGGCGAATCGCGAACACGCAAAATTCGCCGCGAACCGACCGCCGGCCGAACAGTTCGGCCATCCCAAATTACCACAGTACTGAGCTGTCTAAAGAGCTGACTGTGGTCCAGTATCCCATTGAACTATAAAGATCCCACCCAGTTCATCCATAAATATGTAGAAATGGTTGGTATTCCCATTCCATTTTTATATTCTGTTCGATAGAATACAAAGAAAAAAAAGAGTAAACGCCCCCCCCCCCAAGGCATTGGTGCCCTGGTTTAGTGCAGTCTACAGAATTTATGCAAACTTCATACAAAGTTTGTATGTCTGAAATTCTTGCTTTCCAATGCATACCTGACTGATTTGTGTGTTTTTTTTGTTTGTTTTGTTTTTAACACATTTAACACATTTTATTCATTTTTCAGAAATGGTTTCCTTTACAAACAAAGGCAAATACAGTATATTTCAAATTAAAAAGAAAGTATCCACTATCTATGCTACAATTATACCTCCAGTATCAATATGTCACTCTCAGGATATTATATAAAATTATACTATAAAAAATGTTAAAATATTTTGGCTTCTTGACATAATTGCTGCCCCTTGTGGACCGTTTCCTTCATTACATCTAATATTTAATTTCTCGACAGATCAACTTTGTGCTGTTTGTTGGCATAATAATCATTCTGGTGCAGAAGCTGCAGTCCCCAGACATAGGCGGCAATGAGTCCAGTATATATCTGTAAGTATATTCCCGCCCTCTGTTTCTCTTCTGACACCCAATGACCTGCTGTGATATGGATACTGATTATTGATTGTTCTGGGCAATCCTAAATATATCATTGGAATTGTATATTATGATATATAGATCTGATTCCTAACACCTATCATAGTGAACCAACAAAATATAACCAAGCTTGCACGATCTTTTACTTTAACCACTTCTATACCAGACTGTAATACCCTATTCATTGTCAGGCCATTGTTCGGTGCTGTGATACTTTGACTAACAATGCGTCCAAATTAATTTTAGATATTTTTTTTTTTTAGACAGGTTTTTCCTATTTTTAACCACCTTGTTTATTTAACAACCACCATTTTTTTTTTTTTTAACTATACTATTTTTAAATGGCACTCCAAAAATACGCACCTACCACTCCCCCTTTTTAAAGCATATGAGAGCATGTTAAGCTTAAAAATTCAAATTTTATTAGCGTAATTATTGTTTTATATTTTAACATATTTTTTACGTTTTATTTTAATTTTTTTTTCATTTTAACATCATTTAAATATAATTCATTAAAAAAATATACTATTAAATCAAGCCATATATACAGTAAATATATATATATATATATATATATATATATATATATATATATATATATATATATATATATATATACAGTAAATAAATAAATATATATATATATATATATATATATATATATATATATATATATATTATATAATATATATACACATACATATATATATATATATATATATATATATATATATATATATATATATATACATTTTTGGTAAATTATAAAAGATGAGGTTGTACCGAGTAAATGAATTGTCAATAATGGACCTAGATTTATCGCTCTCACTTTACCACGCATGCGTATATGTGGGGGGCGGGGCGGGCTCAAATTTTTTTGGGGAGGGAAGGAGGGGGTTTAGTGCTTGGGTGTAACTTTTTTTTATGTTACCTTTTTTTTTCTTTTTTTCTCCTAAAAGTCCCAAAAGTGATATAACGTGACAGGTCCTGTATAATGAGACATCCGGGGTCTGTTAGACCCTGGATTTCCCACCTGCCCTATATTGAAGTGAATGGAACACAGGTCCAGGAGTGACAATATTCAAGTTGCTTTAGAGTTCTTTGCAGCCTGGTCTCCCTCCCCTCCACCCGGAGTCCCAGGCTTATGTCAGTGGCAGAGAAAGGGTTAAATAGAATCTTATACAACATAGTATATAGCGCCACCTGTCAGGTAAGCGAGCACTTGAATTCTGTATTTTCAATAAACTTTTTGTGTAGTACCAAACTAGTGGTAAGGACCTCACAAATAATTAAATGTCTGATCTAAAACCCTGAGAATTCAAGACAGTAGTTCCCAAACTGCAACCAGTGGGTGGGAAGCAGATCTTCACTTGTCTATATCCGTCCCTTGGGGCACTATTTCTCTCATTGACACCAACATTGGGGCATTATTCCTGCCACTGACACCAATGATGGGGCTCTATCCCTCTCATTAATATCTATGATGGGGCACTATTCCTCCCACTAGTTCCAATGATGAGGCACTATTCCTCCCACTGTTGCCAATGATGAAGCACTATTCCTCACATTAATATCAATGATGGCAAACTATTCTTCCAACTAATACCAATGATGGGGCACTGTGCCTCTCACTGATGCCAATGATGGGGGCACCATTCCTCCAACTAATACCAATGATGGGCCACTATTCCTCCAACTAATACCAATGATAGGGCACTATGCCTCCCACTGATACCAATGATGGTGCACTGTTCATTTGACTGATAACAATGATGGGGGCACCATTCCTCCAACTAATACCAATGATAGCCCACTATTCCTCCCATTGATGCCAATGATGGGGCACTATTCCTCTCATTGATACCAGTGATGGGGTACTATTTCCCCCACTGATGCCAATTATTATGGGGGCACCATTCCTCCAACTAATACCAATGTTGGGCCACTATTCCTCCCAATGATGCCAATGATGGGGCACTATTCCTCATATTAATATCAATGATGGGAAACTATTTCTCCAACTGGTACCCATGATGTGGTACTACTCCCCCCCCACTGATACCAATGGTGGGGGATAACCCTTTTAATTAATATTAATGATGGGGCACTATTCCAACAACTAACATTAATGATGGGGCACTATTCCTCCCACTGATACCAATGATGGGGCACTATTCCTCCCACTGATACCGATTAGGGGGCACTATTCCTCTCCCTGACACCAATGATGGAGCACTATTTCTCCAACTGATACTGATGATGGGGCACTATTCCTCCAGCTAATATGAATGATGGGGAACTAATCCTCCAGCTAATACTAATGAAGAGGGTACTTTTCATCCAACTAACACCAATGATGGGGCACTATCCTCCCTCCAACTATTCCTCCAGCAGTCCAGCTAATATGAATGATGGGGCACTTTTCCTCCAGCTAATATGAATGATGGGGCACTATTCCTCCAGCTAATAGTAATGATGGGGTACTATTCGTCCAACTAACACCAATGATGGGGCACTATACTCCCTCCAATTAATATTAACAATGGTGTTCTATTGCCTCCAACTAATACCAATGAATGGGCACCATTCCTCCAACTAGTACCATTGATGGGGGACTATCCGTCCAATTTATACCAATGATGGGGCACTATTGCTTCAACCTATACCATTGATGGAGCACTAGTCCTTCTACTAATGCAAATGATGGGGCACTATTCCTCCAATCAATAATAATTGTTTTGCCAAAATATGGCCATATTTAAGCAATGATTTCACCCCTATCCCCACGCTTTTGCTTATGTGCCTAGGGATTCCTGCCGGGTGACGTCAATAGTTGTTAAGGATGTGGTGGGTGCAAGTCCCCACTACTTCCTTCGCAATCAGTGACAGCTGAAATGGTGTCAGTTTCATTCACCCCGTACCCCCAAATATCCCAAATGTTAGGTGTTTGAACAAACATCCTAACAGCAAGTGTCCAGTCCAAACCTACACTCAGCTCCTCCCTATTTAATCCCGGAGTCCCTTTAACAGCAAAAAAAAAAATCCCCATCAGGAAATAAATATTTGTTGCAGCCGATAGCGGGAAGGTGCTTGTTGCTCAGTATTCCAGCTCCCTAAATGTCAGGAAAATGTCACACCAGTTAACAAGATGTCGGTTGTGTCTGCTCACATTTAAGCAGGACGTGCCGTGTTCACTTAGCGTGCTTCTGGGAGCTCACAGATCTTCCCTAATCATCTAATTGGTGGATAATTGATTTAGCCTGCCAGGTTTGCACACAGCGTATTGTACATTTTGCATTACAATTTCACCTGTTGATTTGTTTTTATATTTGACTTTGAACACAATTTAGGAAATAAAAACGTGATCTGAATTTTTTTGTTTACATTAACCTCTTCATGCCAGCCGTACACTTAAGGCTGGTGGGCCTTATCGCTGAGAGGCAGTATATAGGCATACCAAAATGTAAACAATGCTGTGTCAAGAGTGCTACCGACACAGTTACCAGAGGGTAATGCCGTAACATACTAAAGGCAATTAGGCTGTTTACATTTGAAGAGACGTTGCACTTAGAGCAGGAATTTTCTTCAGCGATAACCCTAACCCTACCTCCCTAACCGTAACCTCAACCCTAACCCTATCCTCAACTCTAACCCTACCCCGCTAACCCTAACCCTACCCTGCTAACCCCAGACCATAACCCCAACCCTAACCCTACCCCACTAACCCTAATCCTATCCCAAATATTAAACCTTCTCCACTAACTCCAACCCTAACTCCACCCTACTAACCCCAATCATAACCCTATCCCACTAACCCCATTCCTAACCATATCCCCAATATTAACCCTACCCCACTAACCCCAACCCTAGCCCTAATCCTACCCCGCTAACCCCAATCCTACCCCGCTAACCCCAACCCCATCCATACCCCACTAACCCCAACCCTAATCCTACCCCACTAACGCCAATCCTACCCCGCTAACCCCAACCCCATCCCTACCCCACTGACCCCAATCATAAACCTAACCCTATCCCACTAACCCCATCCCTAACCATATCCTCAATATTAACCCTACCCCACTAACCCCAACCCTAGCCCTAATCCTACCCTGCTAACCCCAATCCTACCCCGCTAACCCACACCCCATCCATACCCAACTAACCCCAACCCTAACCCTAATCCTACCCCGCTAACGCCAATCCTACCCTGTTAACCCCATCCCTACCCCACTGACCCCAATCATAACCCTAACCCTATCCCACTAACCCCAACCCTAATCCTATCCCCAATCCTAACCCTACCCCTCTAATAACAACCCTAACCCTATCCCTAATCCTACCCCGCTAGCCCCAACCCTACTCCTAACCCTAACCCTATCCCCAATCCGAACCCTACCCCACTAACCCCAACCATAACCCCAAACCTAACCCTACCCCACTAACCCTAATCCTATCCGAAATCCTAACCATACCCCACTAATCCCAACCCTAACCCTAATCCTACCCCACTAACCCCAATCCTACCCCGCTAACCCCAACCTTATCCCTACCCCACTAACCCCAATCATAACCCTAACCATATCCCACTAACCCCAACCCTATCCCCAATCCTAACCCTACCCCTCTAACAACAACCTTAACTCTATCCCTAATCCTACCCCACTAGCCCCAACCCTACTCCTAACCCTATCCACTAACCCCAACCCTAACCCTATCCCCAATCCTAACCCTACCCCTACCCCACTAACCCTAATCCTATCCCAAATCCTAACCCTACCCCACTAACTCCAACCCTAAGCCCACCCTACTAACCCCAATCATAACCATAACCCTATCCCATTAATCCCATCCCTAACCCTATCCCCAATCTTAACCCTACCCCACTAACCCCAACCCTAACCCTAATCCTACCCTTCTAACCCCAATCCTACTCCGTTAACCCCAATCCTATCCCTATCCTACTAACCCCAATCATAACCCTAACCCTTTCCCATTAACCCCAACCCTAACCCTATCCCCAATCCTAACCCTACCCCTCTAACAATAACTCTAACCCTATCCCTAATCCTACCCCGCTAGCCCAACCCTAATCCTAACCCTATCTGCTAACCCCAACCCTAACCCTATCCCCAATCCTAATCCTATCCCGCTAACCCCAACGGTATCCCTAATCCTACCCCGCTAACCCCAATCCTAACCCTACCCCTAATCCTACCCTGCTAACCCCAACCCTAATCCTATCCCCAATCCTAACCCTGCCCGCTAACACCAACCCTATCCCCGATCCTAACCCTACCCCACTAACTCCAACCCTAATCCTATCCCCAATTCTAACCCCACCCTATCACCCCAACCCTATCCCCCATCCTAACCCTACCCCGCTAACCCCAACCCTTCCCTGCTAACCCCAACCCTACCCCACCAACCTCAACCTTAACCTGCTAACCCAAACCATAATAATAACTCTATTCCACTAAACCCCAACCCTAACCCTAACCTTACCCTGCAAACCCAAATCCTAACTCTATCCCCAGCCCTAACCCTACCTCGCTAGCCTCAACCCTAAACCTAACCCTACCTCCTCATTCACTGCGGTAAATTTTCTTGCAAAGTGCAACTACCCTTGCAAAGTGAACAGTCTGTTTGCTTTTAGTAAATCAACCCTTTAAGTTAACACTGGTTCTTCATGGTTAGTAGACTTTGAGAACAAGGGATATCTTGTATTATGTCTCTGTTTTACATTGATAAGATGTCTTACTATGACCACCGTACCAATGTCTGTTGTGTTGTGAGTGGTCCTTAGCGTGTGTCGTGTGATTTGTGTTAATATGGGTCTTCTCAGTAAGAAGTAGCATAGAGAAAAGTTAAGTAATACCCAAAGAACCAATTAGAATCCCAAATTGGTAAAATATTTTAAAGGGGATTTTTGGGCAGAATAGAGATTTAATTAACAAATAAGACATAAAAAGCTGCTTAACTATGTCTGCATGTTGTTTTTTGATACGCTTGCTTCATTCTATAAAATAAAGATTGTGTGAAATAGTAAGGACTTTTGTGTGCCCTATGCCCACCAGGCATCACAGCTTGTGTCATTCCATCCAGTACTACACTCCGGTGGACACTCCCAAATGCAGTAGTTACAAACACGTGTATGCTGCAACTGGGAACTGATCTTTAATCTTCAGTATAATGGATTCTAGAATTTGTGTATATACAAAATAAAAACACAAAAACACAAGATTTTTTTTTTTTAAATTTCCAGTTAATTTTTATATTTGGCCCATATTCCTTTAAGCACTTTCCGCCCACATAACACCCACACATCGCACATATTTGTCCATAGACAGCAGAGCTTTCTGTACTGAGAATGTGCTCACTGCGCACTTTCAACCCAAAGACAGCTCATGGTCTGTACTAATGATCAGGAACCGGCGGGAATGGCTTCTGATCATGTGGCCACAGTGACATGATCAGGAACCGGCAGGAATGGCTTCTGATCATGTGACCACAGTGACATCCAATCACAGTGGTCACATGATTAGGCAGGCCTTCCAGCGCCCAGTTAAAGGGATGCTGAAACTGGCAGGAAGGTGTTAAAAGGAACTTACTGTGTGTTTTTAGTGAGCACATAATTACAGGTGGTATTGTAATGTTTAATTATTGATGTGACTTTCAAGTTTTTACCTACCATATTTTCTTGAATATATAGGGGTTGTTTTTTTTTTCCCTTGCAAAGGGATTGTTTCACTTTGCATGGAAGTTTTCACTTGGCTAAGTGAATGTGGTGAAAAATTCTACTTTCTGTGAAACGCGTGAAGATCAGAGCTATTTTTCCCACTACCACTTGATGCTGTAATCACGTTTGGTGAACCCTAGGAATTGCACCGATACCATTTATTTTACAAGTACAAATATGGATACTTTATTTTTAGTACTCGTTGATACCAATTACTGATACCTACTGCAACTGTTTTGTTTACACTTCAGCTGTCAGCGATGGTACAAAGCATCAAAAAAGTTATTTACAATTCATTTTTTTTTTTAAGGCTTGAGAGGTAGGTAGGTAGCTTAGGTGACACTATAATACCTGGCACCTCATCCTTTTTAAATTGAAAGGAGCTGCAATAGGGTGATTGGGATTATGACGGTGCCCACGACAAAGGAATATACATAGTTTATATAGAAATAGAAATTTTATTACATCAAACAACAACAAATGATGGGTTCAATAAAAAAAACTATTAGCAGAGCATAATACAGATCGTATTAATAATCACTGGTATCCATATATGAAAAGTGATTAATACTTGATTTTGTATCCCAACATGTTTCACCAACATTGGCTTCTTCAGGGGGAGCCAATGTTGGCGAAACATGTTAGCCACTTGTCGACTTGTCGACCGGCCGCAGTACATATACATATATACGCATACTGTGGCAGGTTGGCTCTATTGCGCGAAACAACGTATCTGTATGTCACTTTGTGCAATAGCCAGCGGAGGGCGCCAATCAGCGGGTCCGGCGGACGCTGTGTCCGCTGGCCACCTGCGATCGATCCCCAGAGAGACAGGACGATGATCTGCTGATGTACACAAGGCATCCCATCAGGTATGAACAGAGAGATCTTGTGTTCCTGCTAAGCAGTAACAGGGATCTCTCTGTTCATCCAGTGAGTCCATCCCCCACACAGTAGGAAAGCACCTCCTAGGGACACACTTAGGCCCCTTTCACACTGGGGCGGGAGCGGCATCAGTGGTAAAACTGCGCTATTTTTACCACTGCTTTACCGTCATTATAGCAGCGGTATTCAGCCGGTAGTGGGCGGTTTTAACCGCTCCAGCGTGAAAGGGGCCTAAGTGCCTAAGCCCTTGGGGCTTTCACACTGGAGCCACAGCAGCGGCTGTTTCAGGGCACTTTGCAGGCACTATTTTTAGCACTGTAGTGCCTGCAAAGCTCCCCAGTGTAAAAGGGGTCTTAACCCTTTGATTGCCCCTGGTGTTAACCCCTTCCCTGCCAGTGTCATTAGTACAGTAACAGTGCATATTTTTAGCACTGGTTACTGTAGTAATGTCACTGGTTCCCAAAAAAAGTGTCCATTTGGTGTCCGATTTGTCCACCACAGTGTTGCAGTCCCGCTAAAAATCGCTGATTGCCGCCATTACTAGTAAAAAAAAAAATATATATATATATAGATATATATATATATATATATATATATATATATATATATATACATATTACATAATAGATGCTATAATATACATTTATTGAGATTTTTTTTTTTTTTTTACCAAAAACATCCAGCAGAATACATATTGGCCTAAATTGATGAAAAAAATTAGTTTTTTTTTACATTTTGTTATTGGTTATGTTACATAGCAGAGAGTAAAAAATATTGTTTTTTTTTTTTTTTCAAAATTATCGCTCTTTTTTTTTTGTTTATAGCGCAAAAAATAAAAACTGCAGAGATGATCAAATACCAACAAAAGAAAGCTCTATTTGTGGGAAAAAAAGGACACCAATTTTATTTGGGTACAGTGTCGCATGACCGTGCAATTGTCAGTTAAAGTAATGCAGTGCCGTATCGCAAAAAAAAAAAATGGTCTGGTCATTAAGGGGGTAAAACCTTTTGGGGCTGAAGTGGTTAAAGGTGTAAAAAATGTAACGAACAAAACAAACAAACAAATTGTTAATAGTTTTTAAAATAGAAGAGAACAAAAAAAATTAAAAATCTTGAGGAAAATAATAAATGAATGGAGGGGAATAAGGAGTTAATTTAGGCTGAATAGAGGTTAAACAGGGTAGTATTTAATAAAAATAAATAAAATGTAAAAAAAATGTTTTGTTACATGACAGGGTGCTTACTAACTTCATCTGCGAACCAAGATTCTTCCCCTTGATCTGTAGATGAACAAACAGAAAGATACAAAAAAAAAACCCAAAAAAACAATGTTTCTTTTTATCTTTCTGTTTCAGCGGGTGAGTAATTTGTTGATAAACATTGCCCGGCTGCTTTTTTTTTTTTTTTTTGACAGCTCCAATTGCCGAGACTTCGTTACACTTCAGAAGTCAACAAGGGGAACCCCACTGACAACTGAATGAGTCACCGGATGTTAAGGACGCAGCAACCGATAATTGCCAGCATTTTTTAAAAAATTTTTTTTTTTACATTTTCAGCTGTCAGTGGAGGAATCTCACTGACAGCTGAAAGAACTGAGCCTGAAAGTGTCGGTTTCAGGTATCGGAGCATTTGCGCAAGTACCGATACTTGTGCAAACGCTTAGTATCGGCGTCGATACCGGTATCGGTGCAACCCTAGTTAACACGATATTCATAATATATGTATGACGATAAGAAAATGATAGCAGAAATATAGTGAATTAAATGGTATCATAGAGACTGGGAGTCTGCATGAGGTCATTGTATACGTAATCAAAGTTGAGAACATGCTTATTTTAATTGAATGTAAATTAAAATTTGGATTTTAACACTGTTTGTTGTTGGGCACCCTAAAAGTCAAAATTCTTGGTTGTTTTTTTCATGAATTCACTTAGTCTGAAGTTCCTTAAAGTGAATCTGTTACCATCCCAGGAAACTCAAGCTGAACATATAATGAAATAAGAAAAGAACACATTGATAGAGGTTCCTTTGATCAAACCGATAGAAAAATGTCCAGCGAGTCCAAAAGTGTTTAAAAGCTGAAGCTATATTTGAATTGTAAAGGCCGTTATAAAAATCAATATTGGCCTCACCCCTCCATTCTCTAGAACGGGGATCTCCTAACTATTCAGTACGAGGGCCATATTGTATATCTTACAAATAATCGTGGGCCAAAAAAAACCCCATCAAGGTCCTCCCTTACGTCAGATCTCCATCAGCATTCTCCTTACCTCAGGGTCCTTATTAAAGTTGTCTTTACATCAGAGTCCCTATCAGAGCTCCCCTTACATCGCGGTCCCCGGTTGTTGAAGCAGAGATCATAGGCAGCCTCTGCTGATCTAAATTCTCAATCAGTACACATTAAAGTGGTTGTAAACCCTTACAAACCACTTTGATCTACAGGTAAGCCTAGATTAAGGCTTACCTGTAGGTCCAAGAAATATCTCCTAAACCTACACGGTTTAGGAGATATTTACCTGAAGACAGCCATCGAAATCCTAGCGCCGGAGCAGCACCGGACCCACCAAGAAAATGGATGCTCGGAACTACAGGGGACAGCGATGACTTCGCTGGCTCCTGTCTCAGGTAAGTGACACATAATGGACTACTATGCGATGCATAGTAGTCCATTATGCTTTACCTTTGCAGGGAGGCAAAGAAGAAGTACATCAGGGTTTTCGAGGGACTAGGTCCGACGGTCTTTCCGAGGGGCTTTCGGCAGAGTTCTGACGGAGTTCTGACGGACTTTCCGAATGAACGGACTTGGCCACACACAATCACACCAAAGTTCCGACGGATTCGAACGTGATGACGTACGACCGGACTAGAATAAGGAAGTTCATAGCCAGTAGCCAATAGCTGCCCTAGCGTCGGTTTTTGTCCGTCGGAGTAGCATACACACGAGTGGATTTCTCGCTAGGAACTGGGTCCGGCGGAGTTCCGGCGGAAAAATTTGAAGCATGTTCCATTTCTAAAGTCTGTCGGATTTTTGCAAATCAAAAGTCTGCTGCAGGCCACACACAATCGAATGGTCCGCCGGAATCGTTCCGTCGGACCTTTGATGTCGAAAAGTCCGGTCGTGTGTACGCGGCATTACACTTGTGGTCATGGGACCCTGATTGAGAAACCCTGCTCCTAGAACTTTCATTTTGGCTAATCCCTAAACTTTTCTCCAAAAGATTCCCCAAAAGACTTCTTTTTGAAGTCTGGGTACTACTGATTTGTTTTTCATGAGAACCTATACTTCCAATTAAAGTACATTTTTGTCTAATTAGGGGTTCCTTTAAAATTATAGGACTGACACTTGTCCCCCTCTGTCCTGCCTTCTGACCAACTCAGAAGGCAGAAGGGGTGGGGACAAGCTCAACTTTTTATGTGTAGAGTCAAGATTTGTATAGAACGCCAGATTTTATGAGTTTTTTTCAAGGTGACCTCTTCTTATACTTTTTTTTTATGTTTACTCTCTTTTGTATTGAATTATTTGAATGGTTCAAGATGCAGTCAAGGTTTTACAGGTCAAGACAAATACAAAAGTTTAGAGGTAAATCAGTACATCACATAGCCAATGAATCAAAGGATCTAAGTGAAATTTATAAGAGGGAAGGTACATACGAGATGCCACATATGAGCTCAGAGAGGGATCAATATTGAGTTGGCCCACCCATTGCAGCTATAACAGCTTCAACTCTTCTGGGAAGGCCGTCCACAAGGTTTAGGAGTGTGTCTATGGCAGGGGTGTCCAAACTTGATGACAGGTTTACTTTTAGAAACACCTTCTGACAATCGGGAATATCCCAGCTATCAACCTATCAACTACAAATTTGCATTACTTAGAATATCTTGAGAAGCGAGCAGCGGAAAGGGTCATGTGATCTATCCTTAACTGCCACTTCTAGAAAGGTTGTTTTATCTTCCATCTCTAGCTCATTCAGTAGGAGGTCAAAGATGACAGAGGTCACTGTATGGGTTGCAATGCTTTCTTTTTTTCCATCGGCTTGTTATGAAATGAGCCCCTTTTGGTTTACACCACCACTTCTTCTAATCCTCTCATGTATGTCAGCTGCTTTCAGGCATGCTTCTGTAAGAGGGCTAACCAGTATTCTGTCAAGATGTCTGAGCTTTCCATCATCACTGTGTAAGTCTGCCCATTGCAATGGATTTGTTACCGTGATTGTGACATCGGTGGTGTTGTATGTGTCTGCTTTCAGTGGTGCATGATTCATTGGTGTTGTCCAGTGTAGACAGGTCGCTGTCTACCTATTCACTACACACAGGGCATTATTCAGAGCAGCCTTTCTCAACCTTCTCAACATGGAGGAACCCTTGAAATAACTTTCAGGTCTTAGGGAACCCCCTGGATAATAATTACTATATCTACAGCTGAGGTTACATTAGTAGGATGGTCAGTGAAAAAAATGGAAGAATCCCAACCTTACAGATAGATAAACCATCATCGATGTCATTGGTTACGTATCTGAGATGCAGACGTTGCTCAAGGAACTCCTAGCAATCTCTGGAGGAACCTTGGTTGAGAAAGGCTGACTTAGACATTGCATAACCCTAGCTACATAGTAGTGATGGGTCCCCTTTTTAAGCAGGATCTATCACTTTTGTTACAGGATTGATTATTACACTACCGGTGGGGGTGGGGGGGGGGAGAGTCTGCTGCCTGCTTTATAGTCAGGGAAAGTGGTAAGTTAGAGTTAAACCCACAAAGTTGCCCAGTCGGTGTTGCTCTCAAGTATTGTAATGATATTGGTGAAAGATCTGGTTACCAGACAGGCAATTTCTGCTCAACAGTAGATCTCCACCGTTTGCTTGATTTGTTGTGCAAAACAGCAAGAAGAAGAACTGAAACCCCATACCATTGTTCAAAAGTCTAGATACAACTGGAGACCAGTGATGCCGCATACACACAACCGGACTTTACGGCAGACTAGGTCCAACGGAATCAGTCCGTAGGACAATCCGATTGTGTGTGGGCTAATCCGATCGTTTTTCGTTAAAAAAATCCAATGGACCTAGAAATAGAACATGTTTCAAATTTGTCCGACGGACTCAATCCCTATCGGGAAAACCGTTCGTCTGTATGCTGGTCCAACGGACAAAATACAACGCAAGGGAAGCTATTGGCTACTGGCTATTGAACTTCTTTTTTTAGTCCCGTCATCACGTTCAAAACGAATGGACTTTCGAACAGACTTAGTCCGTTGGTGTGTGGCCAAGTCCGTTTGTTCGGAAAAGTCAGTCGCGAAGACCGTCGGACCTAGTCTGCCGGGAAGTCCGGTCGTGCATGTGCGGCATTAGGGTCAGAGGGACAATAAAAGGAGCAGCTGTCTTGCTTTGTGTCTTTTAGGGTTCTTTGTGGTAAACCAAGGAAGCATAAGAAATAATCTCTATTGTGTATTAATGCTTTACTAAACAAAGAAAATACTGCACATACAATTGTAGGAAAAACAATTAATGACATAAAAAATATCACAAAATATGCCTACAACATGCACAAACTATCTATCCTTTCTAGCAAATAAGCATGTACAACGTACTTACCTGCTCTGTGTAATGATTTTGCACAGAGCAGCCCCAATCCTCCTCTTCTTGGGTCCACCACCAGGGCTCCTGGCCCCTCCTTCCTGCCGAGTGCCCCCCAGAGCAAGCAGCTTGCAATGGGGGCACCAGAGTAGACTCGCTTCCAAGCTGTGGCTTTGTGTGTCCATTCACACAGAGCTGTGGCTCGCACCTGCCTTCTCTCTCTCTCCTGATTGGCTCAGTGGCTGTAATTGTTAGCAGTGGGAGCCAATGACTCCTGCTGCTCTCTCAACCAATTAGGAAGCAGTGTCCCCGGAGAGCCGAGGCACTTGTGCACTATGCACATCACTTGATCGAGAGGGGGCTCAGGTAAGTATTAGGAAGATGGGGGGCGGGGGCGGCGGCACAGAGAAGGTTTGTTACCTTCATGGATAGAATCCACGAAGGTAAAAAAACCTTGAGCCTTAACAACTACTTTAACTTGGTTCTTCCTGGTGATGGAATCTTCTTCCTTTTAACCAGGATCTTCCAGACTGCCTCTTGCTTCCCAGTTTCTTAGTTCCTCAGGACATGGCTTGTTCATGTCCTCTTTCCCTTCCCCTACTTCCTGTAGCATCACTTCCTGCCCCGAGCTGGGGAACCAGTCAAACCGGTTAATTAGCAAATGAATGGAGGGGATCTTCTAAACAATACATGACCTTAAAATGATATTCCATATTTGTGCTCTTAAAAAGCCATAGCAACACAGTAACCAATGCATGTTGGGTGTCCATAAATAACTCCTATATCTGGGCTTATAGGAATAATGACTGGACCTTGGACAGTATTTTATCAAGTGTGTTTGGCTGCATTGTTTTCTATTGCAAACCCTGATGGAGGATACATATTTAGACCTCTAAAAAACGCATTGGATGCTTCTATTCTCAGCCCTTTGACCCTTACTGGAATAAAATTGCATCTGAACTATTGAACAGTGGTGTGTTGCCTCGATTTCTTCTTCCTTTTGCTTTATAATAGCCATACCTGCTATTCAAGACCACCAAATATGGGACGGGTACGAAGGCCATTTCAGTTTCAAATTTAGTACACAATTAACTTTGCCCAGTGAAAGGACACTGCCAATACATTACTGGAACGGGAGAGGCCAAAAGTGCCAACAAAGGTCCACCAACGTTTTGGGAAAATTGGTTTCACATTGGCCCCAACTTATCTCATTTTAGGCTTGTTGCTGCACTAGATGGCACAAAAATAACACTCAGACAGAAGTAATGATCAGACAAGGTGAAATATAGATGAAATATAGGAGAAATTGTACAACTTTATTTGATTTGCACACAAAAGAACAAAGGTACGGGACTTCACTATGTAATAATTAGGATAATAGTAATGGGATACATTGGAGCTCAATCATTAACATTACAGTGGAGCAAATATTTTTCATGTGATGCTGTGCTTCTGTATTTTATTGTATTTTGTATAGTATATCTGCTTCAGTTTTTTGGGGAAAATTGTTGGGCTGATTATGAGCATCCAACATTGCGTTTTCGGCCTAGTCCCTTGCTGAATCTTTTGATGATATATTTAACCGCTTCCCGACCGCCGCACACAGATATACGTCGGCAGAATGGCACAGGCAGACAAATGGCTGTACAGGTACAGGTATTTGCCGCCTTTCGGGGTGTGCACATCACAGGAGCACGCCCGTGGGTCCCTGGAAATCAATGTTTGTCGGCGGCCCACGATTGCAGTGTGGAGAGGTAGAACGGAGAAGTGAACAAGGCATTTCCCCATTCTGCCTTGTGAAATTACAGAGATCCACTGCTCCCTGTCATCGGGAGTAGTGATTGCTGTCATGTCCTAGGTAGCCCATCCCCCCCCATAATTAGAATCACTCCCACTCACACTTAACCCCTTGATCGCCCCCTAGTGTTTAACCCCTTTCCTGCCAGTGTCATTTACACAGTAATCAGTGCATTTTTTATAGTACTGATCGCTGTATAAATGACAATGGTCCCAAAATATTGTCAAAAGTGTCCGATGTGTCCGCCATAATGTCGCAGTCACGATAAAAATTGCAGATCGCGGCCATTACTAATAAGAGAAAATGTATAAAAATTCCATAAATCTATCCCCTATTTTGTAGACCCTATAACTTTTGCGCAAACCAATTAATATACGCCTATTGCAATTTTTTTTTTACCACGAATATGTAGAATAATACATATCGGCCTAAACGAGGAAAAAAATCGTTTTTATATATTTTGGGGGGATATTTATTATAGCAAAAAGTAAAAAATATTGCTTTTTTTTCAAAATTGCCGCTCTTTTTTTGTTCATAGCGCAAAAAATAAAAACCGCAGAGGTGATCAAATACCCCAAAAGAAAGCTCTATTTGTGGGGAAAAAGGACGTAAATTTTGTTTGGGTGCAATGTCGCACGACCGCGCAATTGTCAGTTAAACCGATGCAGTGCCGAATCGCAAAAAGTGCTCTGGTCAGAAAGGAGTTAAATCTTTCGGGGCTGAAGTGGTTAAAGACTTTGCAATTTTAATTTGAGGAAAATTCTTTTGAAATTGTTAGGCAGTTTTTAGATGTAGTTTTTGACAAATTGGTGATTCTCTGCCCATCTTTACTCCCGAGACACTCTGACTCTCTAATGCCACGTACACACCACCGGACTTTGCGGCAGAAAAGGTCAGACGGAATCATTTCATTGGATATTACGATCGTGTGTGGGGCTTCATCTGACTTTTTTTTTTTCCGAAAATTCTGACGGACCTAGAAATCGAACATGTTTCAAATCTTTGCAACGGAATCAATTGCTATCGGGAAAACCGTTCGTCTGTATGCTGTTCTGATGGACCAAATACGTCGCAAGGGCAGGTATTGGCTACTGGCTGTTAAACGTCCTTTTCTAGTCCCGTTGTACGTCATCGCATTCTAAACGAATGGACTTTGGTATGATCGTGTGTAGGCAAGTTCGTTTCAGAGGAACTCCATCAGAACTCAGTCTGAAAGACCGTCAGAGTTTATTCTGAGTGTACGGGCATAAGATGCCCTTTTTACACCCAATCATATTAGTGACCTGTTGCCAGTTAAAGCGGAGGTCCACCCTAAATTGGACCTTCCGCTCATTGGAATCCTCCCCCCCTCCGGCGCCACAATTGCCACCTTTCAGGGGGGAAGGAGTGCAGGTACCTGTACAGTACAGGTATCTGCACCCACTTCCGGGATAGCTCTCTGCGGAAAGGGGCGTAGATTCTGCAGAATCTACGCCCCTTTCCGAAAGTCCCCCGTTGCCTGCTGGGAAACACACAGATCCCAGAGGCAGCGGGTCCATCCTTATTGCGCAGCGCAACTCGCGCATGCGCAATAGGGAACCGGGAAATGAAGCCGAAAGACTCCACTTCCTGATTCCCATACCCAAGATGGCGGCGGCAGCACCCGAGAGACGATCGAGAGATCGGCTTCGGGTGCCGACATCACGGGCGCGCCGGGCGGGTAAGTGTCCTTATTTTAAAAGTCAGCAGCTGCAGTATTTGTAGCTGCTGGCTTTAAAAAAAAAAAAAAAACGGCGGAACTCCCGGCGGACTCCTGCTTTAATATAAGTAGTTACAAAATGTTCTTCCAGCTTTTCCTTTTTAGTACCACTTATTTTGCCAGCTTTTTTTGTTGCCTTGTCCCAACTTTTTTGCGATGTGTTGCTGCCATCAATTTCAAAATTACCTTACTTTTCTTTTTAAAATGATCAATTTTCTCAGTTTTAAAAATTTTCTGTGTTTTCTTTTTTTCTTTTGTGAATAAAATCCGGGTGTATGAGATTTGCAGATCATTGCATTCAGTTTTTTTGTGTAGATTTTTGCGTGGCGCCCCAACTTTTTTTTAACTTTTTTTGCACATACAGTAAGGTCCTGTCAACACCTTTCTTATCATATCACATGGCTATGTGCAATCACTCTGGCAGTCCGGAAAAAAAAAATTCATAATAGGTCTAATTTGTGAAGCTAACACTAGGGGTTGATTGATTAAAACTGGAGAGTGCAAAATCTGGTGCAGCTGTGCAATGGTAGCCAATCAGCCTCGAATTCCAGCTTGATCAATTAAAGAGGAAGTAAACCCTTCCAAACAACTTGGACCTATAGGTAAGCCTAGATTAAGGCTTACCTGTAGGTCCAAGCAATATCTCCTAAACCTATATGGTTTAGGAGATATTTGCCCGAAAATGGGCACCGCTGTCTACGGCGCATGCGCCGTAGACAGCGGCGCGCATGCGCACTAAATGCGGCAAATCCAAGAATGGATTTGTCGACTCCCGTGCGCATGCGCGGGAGTGACGTCATCGCGGCTTCGCCGTATGACAGCGGCGGAGCTGCGAGGCGCGACTCCCGTGCGCATGCGCGGGAGTGACGTCATCGCGGTTGCGCCGCTGTGATTCGTCGGAGCTGCGAGACGCCACAAGCAACATGGATGCGGCGGACTACAGGGGACAGCGGCGACTTCGCTGGCTCCTGTGTCAGGTAAGTGACACATAATGAGCTACTATGCGATGCATAGTAGTCCATTATGCTTTACCTTTGCAGGGAAAAAAAGAGGAAGTAAACCCATCAGGGTTTACTTCCTCTTTAACTACTTCAGTTTACCCCCCCCCCCCCCTTCCTGACCAGGCAATTTTTTGCGATACTGCGTTACTTTAGCCACTTCAGCCCTGGAAAGATTTGCCCCCTTCCTGACCAGAGCACTTTTTGGTGATTCGGCACTACACCACTTTAACTGACAATTTCGTGGTTGTGCGACGTGGCTCCCAAACAAAATTGGCATCTTATTTTCCCCCCATAAATAGAGCTTTCTTTTGGTGGTATTTGATCACCCCTGCGGTTTTTATTTTTTGCGCTATAAACAAAAAAAAAAGCAGCAATATTGAAAAAAATGCATTATTTTTTACTTTTTGCTATAATAAATACCCCCATAAAAAAAATCATTTTATAGTTATAGCGTCTACAAAATAGGGGATAGTTTTATGGCATTTTTATTAATAATTTTTTTTACCAGCAATGGCGGTTATCAGCGATTTTTTATCATGACTGCGACATTATGGTGGACACATTGGACAATTTTTACACATTTTTGGGACCATTGGCATTTATACAGCAATCAGTGCGATTAAAATTGCATTGATTACTGTAAAAATGTCACTGGCAGTGAAGGGGTTAACCACTATGGGGCGGGGAGGGATTAAGTGTGTCCTAGGGGGCGTGGCTGTGTGGGGGCGTGGCTGTGTGTGACGTGACACTGATCGCTGCTCCCGATGACAGGGAGCAGACGATCAGTGTCATGTCACTAGGCAGAACATGGAGATGCTGTTTACATTGGCATCTCCCCGTTCTTGAGCTCTGTGTCCCCGCGGCGATCGAGACCGTGGGTCCCGTGGGCATGGTCACGGAGCTCGCGGCAGGTGCGCGCGCACAGCGGGAAATTCAAAGTAACGCACGGGTACGTTACTTTGCCCAGCCGTGCCGTTCTGCCAACAAATATTTGCCGACAACGGTCGGCAAGTGGTTAACTGACAATTGTGCGGTTGTGTGACGCTGTACCCCAATAAAATTTAGGTCCTTTTTCTCCACAAATAGAGCTTTCTTTTGGTGGTATTTGATCGCCTCTGAGGGTTTTTATTTTGTGCATTATAAATAAAAAAACACCCGACAGTTTTTGAAAAAAAAAAAATAGTTTTACTTTCTACTATAATAAATAACCAATAAAAAAAATTAAAAAAAAATCTTAATTTATTTTAATTTAATTTTATAATAATTTTAATTTTAAAATAATTGTATTTTCTTTTAATTTAGGCCAATATGTATTCTGCTACATATTTTTGGTAAAAGAAAATCCCAGTAAGCGTATATCGATTGGTTTTCACAAAAGTTATATCATGGTTATGAAATAGAGTTGGTCTGCTTACCTGTTTCCATGTGTTCATCTCTAGAGACCAGCCGACCCTCACCTGACTGCTTTTGTAATCCATCCTCTGGCATGACTCCACCCTAGCTCCTATCAAAGAACTCTATATTAACCTGTGCACTGCAGGCCTACCCCGCTGATCAACCATTGTGTATTCCTTTGTGTGTTAGCTTCCTGTTACCTGCCGTGTGCTCTTCTGTTGTTCCGTTACCGACTTTGGTGTGTCTTTGACTATCCCTGTTTGCCTGTGATCCTGACCCTTTAGCGTGTCCCTGACTATTCCTGTCTGCTTGTGGCCCCAACCTTGGCTTTGTCCCTCACCATCCCTATCCTCCTGTTGCCTACTGTGGGTGTGAGCTGGGGGACCCTGGGGGTCGCGACCTGGAGCCAGTTGCAGCCAAGTCCATCCTCACCACTCGAGGCTCTGGTGAACGCCTGCTGGCTCTTAGACTCCGCGCCCCAAGGAATCTTACGCTCTAACCCCGGTGGGACCTGTCGCCCGTCCGCAGCAGTCAACCGTAGGGTCCACAACCTTGCGGTGCACTCCTGATCCCTACGGTGTGCATCTGTCACCTCGCCTCAAGGTGACTTGACAGTTTGATCAGCCATGGACCCGGCTGACGTGCCGCTTCCTGCAGATGATCCATTGCAGAGCTTAGTTCGCAGACTTGAGACCCAAGAATCGCATCAGACCCAGGTGATGCGATTCCTTCAGGATTTGGCATCCCGTGTTGAACAGGTTCAGGCCTCATTAGGACCCCCGGTTCAACAACCTCAACCGCTTTCTGCCGCTGCATCTATCGCATCAGTCGCAGCCACACATTCATTACAACTACCAGCTCCGGCCCGTTTCTCTGGGGACTCCAAGGCTTGCAGGGGGTTCCTTAGCCAGTGCACAATTCATTTTGAACTTCAGCCCCAAAACTTCATGTCCGATCAGGCAAAAGTCGCATATATCATATCCCTCCTGTCCGGCGAGGCGTTAGCTTGGGCTGCCTTTCTGTGGGAACTGAATGATCCAGTGGTTTCTAGCCTGTCTGATTTCTTGAAACTTTTTCGGAATATCTTCGAGGAACCGGGTCGTGTTGCCTCAGCGGCTAGCGCTCTTTTACGTCTCCATCAAGAGTCTGCGTCTGTGGGACAGTATGCTCTTCAGTTCCGTATCCTCACAGCTGAATTGAGCTGGAATAATGAGGCCCTAGTTGCAACCTTTTTACATGGCCTCTCTGATAGAGTGAAGGATGAATTAGCAGGAAGATCCTTTCCTGCTGATCTGGACAGTGTCATCACCTTGTGTAACCAGATCGATATTCGCTTTCAGGAGAGGGCCTTGGAAAAAAGATGCCAGCAGTCTCCGTTCTTTAGGCAGCCTGAGCTCCCAGTCCCTTCTCTTCGATCCGAGGAGCACCCCCTGCCTGCTGAGGAACCTATGCAGTTGGGCCGGACAAGGTTATCTCCCGAAGAACGCGCTAGGTGCAGAACTCTGGGCCTATGCCTCTATTGTGGGGCCAAAGGTAATTTCCGTGACACTTGTTCTCTTCGTCCGGAAAAACTCTCAGGGCTAATACATCTGGAAGGTGGAGTTTTAGACCCTGAAATATCACCTTCACCTTCTCGTCTTCTCCTTTCTGTGTTGCTTCATGTTGGTGCTTCCTCTCGTTCGGTCTCAGCACTTCTGGATTCCAGAGCCGCTGTCAATTTCATGGATTGGGAAACTGCATCCTCCATGAGACTTACCCTTTTGCTCCTTACAACTCCATTGGTGGTCTTGGCGATTGGTGGCACTGTTCTCCCAGGGGGCCCTATCCGCTTCCAGACTCTTCCTGTTAAGATGTCAGTAGGGACACTCCACCAGGAGTGGATATCCTTCCTTGTCTTACCTAAGGCTTCATTCTCCTATCATATTAGGTCTTCCTTGGTTACGGCTCCATTCTCCACACGTTGACTGGTCTGCTGGACAGATCCTGGCTTGGGGTCCCTCCTGTTCCTCTTCCTGCCTACTCAAGGGTACCTCAAAAGAGAAACTTCCTGTTACCACCATCCCAGTATCTTCTGCTATTCCCGCTGTATATAGCGATCTCTGGGATGCGTCCTGCAATAGTCGGACTGATGCACTCTCTAGGTCATGTGGTACTCTGGATGAGGGGCCCACCTATGAACCTGAGTCGATCATTCACTCCAGTTTGCATAACCATTTACCTTTGCCTGTCCCTAATCTCCCTTGGACGCACAGCCAGGCTAACTTGTCTGCAAGTTCCACAGTTGCTATGCCCTGTGATGCGATTGAGATGGTCGCTACACCTGACAATATTAGTCAGTCGGCCTCTGCACCAGTTATGCCAGTCCAGCCCATGCCCAATGATCTTCCTGCTTCTTGTTCAGGACCTTCTGTGACCTGGCCTCACCCTACTGCTACTATGTCCGTTCAAACCCGTTTAAGAGGCTCAATCCATCCTTTGGATAGAATACCTCATTCTGCCAGGTGGGGTTTTCAATCTTTTTCTCAGGGTTCTCTGCATTCTGTTTGTGTTTCAGCTATCCAGCTTGACTCTTGTGACATGTCACCTTCTAACCAACCTGACCTCAGGGATCCACTGACCTCTGCCCAGTCTGGTAGTCCTGTTATGGATGCCCAGCTCATCTTTAAGGGTCTGGGGGACCCTGCTCAGGCTCCTGATCTTCTCATGCCCTTACCCATTACTAAAAAGCCTTTAGTCCTCAAGTCCTCTCGTCCTCTTCCTACCTCAGTTCCAGTCTCTGAGGATAATCTAAAATACGAGGTTAGTCAAGTTTTGGATTCCCGGATCCGTAAAGGCATTCTTCAGTACCTCGTACATTGTAAAGGGTTTGGCCCTGAGGAGAGGTCTTGGATCACTGCATCTAAGGTCTTTGCTCCTAGTCTGTTGAGGAGGTTCCATCTGGAGTTTCCCTTTAAGCCTGGACCCAGGCGGGGGAGGGGGAGGCCTCGTAAGAGGGAGGGTACTGTCATGGTTATGCAATAGATTTGGTCTGCTTACCTGTTTCCATGTGTTCATCTCTAGAAACCAGCCGACCCTCACCTGACTGCTTTTGTAATCCATCCTCTGGCATGACTCCACCCTAGCTCCTATCAGAGAACTCTATATTAACCTGTGCACTGCAGGCCTACCCCGCTGATCAACCATTGTGTATTCCTTTGTGTGTTAGCTTCCTGTTACCTGCCGTGTGCTCTTCTGTTGTTCCGTTACCGACTTTGGCGTGTCTTTGACTATCCCTGTTTGCCTGTGATCCTGACCTTTTGGCGTGTCCCTGACTATTCCTGTCTGCTTGTGGCCCCGACCTTGGCTTTGTCCCTCACCATCCCTATCCTCCTGTTGCCTACTGTGGGTGTGAGCTGGGGGACCCTGGGGGTCGCGACCTGGAGCCAGTTGCAGTCAAGTCTATCCTCACCACTCAAGGCTCTGGTGAACGCCTGCTGGCTCTTAGACTCCGCGCCCCAGGGAATCTTACGCTCTAACCACGGTGGGACCTGTCTCCCGTCCGCAGCAGTCAGCCATAGGGTCCACAACCTTGCGGTGCACTCCTGATCCCTACGGTGTGCATCTGTCACCTCGCCTCAAGGGGACTTGACAAGTTATAGTGTCTGCAAACTATAGATTTTTAAAAAAAAAATTTTACTAGTAATGGTGGCAATCAGCGACTTATATTGGGACTTGTGGCGGTTAATCGGACACTAACTGACACTTTTTGGGGACCAGTGAAACTAATACAGTGATCAGTGCTAAAAATATACACTGTCACTGTACTAATGACACTGGCTGGGAAGGTATTAACATCAGGGGCGATCAAAAGGGTTAACTGTGTGCCTAGCCTGTGTTTACTCACTGTGGGGGGGGTGCTTTTACTATGGAAAGGCAAAGATCCGTGTTCCTGCTTTGCAAGAACACGGGATCAATGCCTTCCCTCCTCATAGAACGTCAATCTGCCAAGTTTACACCGTTCTGAGGGTGTATTGAACTGTGCAATCAGCGGGTGCTGGAGGCACGTGTATGTGCCCCAGACCTGGAAGTGTCAGATCACATACTAGGTACGTGACCTGGCACAGAGCGGTCACCCTGCTGCAGTATATCTGCGGTGGGTGGTCGGGAAGCTGTTAAGCTTTGACAAAATACCTGGAAGCTGATTGGTGGTTTCTATGCAGAGCAGCACCAGATTTTGCACTCCCCAGTTTTAGTAAATCAACCCCTAGGATCCTTATTTTTGAAAAAAGTTTTTCGTTATTTTTAGCAGAGTCCACTACAATGAGAAAATTACAGTCATATAAAAACTGAGTATTTTTATGCATTTTATGGATTTTTTTATGTTTTTTTTAGACATGTACACTTTCAAAAAATGTGTTCGTTTTCATTTCATTCGTTTTTAATTTTTTTTGGGAAATTCAAAAATCCTGAAATTTGAAAATTCAAAAATGAGAAAATTTGAAAATCCAAATTTTTAAATTTCCATATTTTCAAATTCTTAGATTTTCCAATTTTCTCATTTTCGAATTCCAAATTTTCAAAATCTGAAAATTTTAAAATCCAAAAATTCAAAAGAATGAACATTCTAAAATTCAAAATAATAACTAACTACCTAATAATTCCTTTCAAATTTGGCTTTTAGTGAACGTAACAAATACAAATTTATCTGAAGTTACGAATTATCTGAAATCACGAATGCCGCATCTAAACGAATGGAACGGAACAAATTAACAATAAATAATAATAATAAAACATTTTTATTATTGTTATTTATTATTATTATTATTATTATTATTATTAATTCATTGCTTTCAATTTGTTTAGATAGAGCATTTGTTATTTTAGATAATATGTAACTGTGGATAAATTTGTATTTGTTACGTTCACTAAAATCCAAATTTGAAAAGAAATTCCAATACCTATAATTTAATTGTTAGTAATAGTTAAGTTATTATTAGTTAGTTATTATTTCAGAATTTTCGAATCTTTCGGATTTTCGTTTTTTATTTTTGGATTTTCCGTCCTAAGTAAGAATTTTCGGTCCAAAAATAAGAATGAAAATCTGAAAAATCAATTCAGATTTTCATTCTTATTTTTGAATTTTCCAATTTCCTTATTTTCGGATTCCAGAATTTCCAAAAAATCTAATTTCTGACTTTTTGGATTCCTGAATTCCCGGATTTTAGAAAATTCGGATATTTCTGAATTAATTAATTTGTCGAAATTCGTTAAAAAAATTAATTTGGAATGAAACAAATTGCACACGTCTATTTTTTTAAACATCTTGATATGGGTTTACAATTGGTAGTAAGTGTACACAGAGAAGTTGGAGAACTCAAATTTCAGTCTAGAAGAGCAACTTCGTTGTTCATGACTACTTTTTCTACTTTGGGAGAAGCATATCTTGCTGTCTTCCTCTCATAGTCCAGCATTGGCTATATCAGTATTTTGCAGTAACATTTTGCTTTCTTTCCTCTACCAGGAGGTTGGCTCGGTCTACTTTACTGCTGATCCCCCTTTTCGGAATACACTACACCGTCTTTGCCTTTTCTCCAGAGAATGTCAGCAAGAGGGAAAGGCTGGTCTTTGAGTTGGGGCTGGGATCATTTCAGGTACTTCAAGTAATTATAAAGGTTGCAATAAAAAAAAATGTAAATAACAAATATGTTATACTTACCTGCTCTATGTAATGGTTTTGAACAGAACAGCCCTGATTCTCCTTTTGGTTCCCCCGCCAGTAGTCCTGGCTCCTCCCCCGTGCTGGGTGCCCGCAATAGCAAGCCTCTTGCTATGGGGGTACTCGAGCAGGTATTGAGACGTGGTCCTGTGAATGGACATTGTCATTCACGTACAGAGCCAGAGCTACTGTGTGAGCCAGTGAGGAGAGAGAAATCGAGGAGCCGCTGCTCTCATGCACATCACTGGATCGAGATGGAGCACAGCTAAGTATAAGGGTGGGCTGAGGGGGGAGCAGTACCCAGAACGTTTTTTTACCTTTTTTTACCTTAATTCTAGAGATATTCTTAAGCTCTACAACAAGCTTTTAGCCTTCCGACTCCGACTCATGACACTCATGAGACTCATGACACTCATGCCCATGCTCCGACCCCCCACCCCAAAGCACCTTGTCCCCTTGTGCATGTCTCCCAGGGGAGTACCCAGGCCCCCATATCCTTTTCATGGCCAATAACCTGCACATAAGCCTTCAAAATGGGGAATTTTGATTTCTCTTGTTTGGCTCCCATAGGCTACAAAGGAGTTTGAGGTTTGGAGCGGAAGGTTATTTACCTTAATGCTAGAGATGGGCCAAACAACCCCCCCTGTTCAGTTCACAGCAGAACTCCCAAACGACCCCCCTGTTTTGGAGTTCTGCTGTGAACCAAACAGGGGGGGTCGTTTGGCCCATCTCTAGCATTAAGGTAAAAAACCTTTGGCTCCAAACTGCTTTGTAGTCTATGGAAGCCGAACATGGGAAATTTAAATTCCCCATTTTGAAGGCTTATATGCAAGTAATTGGCCATAAAAAGGGTATGAGGGCCCGGGTACTGCCCTGGGAGACATCCACCAACGCAAAAATGTTTTTTAAATAAAAATGAAAAATTGCTTTAAATATCGTGCCCGGGGGGTCCCTATAATGTGGTGCATCTGTAGCATGTATAGAACCTTCTCAGTAAAAATGTCAAATCACATTTAAATTGACTTGGGGTTGCAATTCTCGGCACCCAGCTATTTAAAATAAATAAATAAATAAATGGACCCCCCCCCCCGGTCCAGCCGGCCAGGATTGTGGGGAAGAGGTTCTTGTCCCCACTAACATGGCGACAAGGTGCTTTGGGGTGGGAGGGCGGAGCATGGGCATGAATGTCATGAGTCGGAAGGCTAAAAGCTTGGTGTAGAACTTAAGATCTGTATTAAGGAGAGAAATAGGGCGGTAATGTGTGAGATCATGGGATGGTTTTCCAGGTTTATGAATGGTAACTATGGTTGCTTCAACCGATTTGGGGGGAATTTCTCCAGAAGATATCACGCTATTGAAGGTTTTGCAAAGGTGGGGTACTATTTGGTCTATGTAGGTTTTGTAATATTCGTTGACAAAGCCATCGGGACCTGGTGCTTTGTGGGATGGCAGTTCTTTAATGGCCTTAATGATTTCCTGGTAAGTGAATGGTTGTGAGAGAGTTTATAATTGTGTTGCAGAAAGTGTGGGGAGTTGAATAGGAGTGAGAAAGTCATTTATATGTTGGGGAGAGGGTTGAGAGGGAGAGAGTCGTAAATTGTATAGTTTTGAATAAAATGAGCTAAAACAGTCTGCAATATCTTTGGGATTTATAAGTTTGCGACCTTTCCCATCCAAATGGTAAGGGGTTTTAGACTGAGCGGCTCTACGCTTGTATTGTTGGGCTAAGGTTTTTCCTGTCTTGTTACCTTGAGAGTACCGGGTTAACAGAAGGCGGCGGAGATAGAAATCATGTCCTCTCTGCAGATAGGAGCTGAGCTGATCTCGGAGTGTCTGAAGTTCGGTAATGGTGGTTTGTGTCAGGCTTTGTTTATTTAGGGACTCAAGAGTACTGATGCGTTCGAGGAAAGTGTTGATGGTAAGGGTAGCTTTTTTTTTTTCCTGGGCACCCAATTTGAGAAAAAGTCCCGGTGATGACAGCCTTGTAGGCATTCCAGAGAATCGCTAGACCAGAGACAGAGCCAGCATTAGAAGAGAAAAAGGCAGAAATCTCAGATCTCACCTGTTCCCGGGAATCCAATCTGCTGATTAGTGAGGCATTCAGGTGCCACAGAGTGTGACGGGGTGTGTTGTGGGGTAGAGCTATGGATATAGAGATAGAGGCATGGTCAGACCACGTGATGGTGCCAATTGTGGAGGCAGATCTTTTTTGCAAAAGGACCTTGGAGGTCAGGAACAGGTCTATCCTTGAGTAGGTTTTCTGGGTGTGTGAGAAAAAAGAGTAGTCTCTTTCAGTGCCGTGATGACATCTCCAGGGGTCTTAGAGAGCCTCAAGGAACATTAGAGAAGAGAGGGCAGTAGATCTTCTGCGTTTAGTACCAGAGGAATCGATCTGGGGGTCTATAACCTTGTTGAAATTCCCACATATGATGATTTGAACTCTAGGGTTGTGTTGCAATTTTTGTAAGATGGACTTGTAAAACTATTTCTGATGGGTGTTGGGGGCATATATATTCACAATTATGAGAGGGTAATTATTGAATGAGGCTGATAGTATTATGTATCTGCCTGCAGTATCTTGTTCTACTTGGGTTAGGACAAAAGATATCGAAGAGCACTCCGCAATCATTACCTCTTCTTCTTTTTTTTAGCACAGGCCTGCAAAGAATGTGGGTATTGTTTGTGAGAACGTTGGAGCAATTTGGTTTCATAGAAGTGTCTCCTGGATACAGAGTATAACAGCTTTTTGTGGGAAATGGCTTCCCGCCATAGTAGCAATTGTTTAAAAGGGCTATTGAGGCCTTTATCATTTAATGAAACAATTTTGAGGGACTTGGGGGGGGGGGGGGGGGACAGGAACGAAAAATATGTATAGATGCCATAATGGTACTAAAGAGGGAGTAACCCTGAAGGGGCTAATGACGGTGAGAAGGGTAGAAGGTATTCAAATACTCTCATAGTATACAATGCATATACAATACAAAAACAATTAAGGTTAGGAACTCCAAGTTACAGATATCTCTGTAGAACTGTAATGCTTAGCAATATGGAAAACCATATGAACTCTGGTAAGGAAGTATCCCAGTAAGATAGGGAGAATATGATTAGCAAGGTGTGCTTAACAACACCAGTGGAGCGTAAGGGTGGTACTAACATGTGGTTACTCTTCCACTGCTGAGTAAATGCAAAAGGTATCCAGCCTGGGGTGAGTATCTCCATTGCTGAGGGCACACGTGTCAGGAACTAGTTAAGAGTTAAGGTGGAACCTGCGATTTCCATGGGTTGGAGACCTTGGGGGGAGGTTTCGTCTTCGGAGTAGTAGGTGGCATGTGTGAGATGAAGCCCCAATTGTGAAGCTGCTTGAGCCCATCGTTCGGGTGGTCAGTATAGGTACTTGTTGGTTCTGGTAGGTCACCAGTAATTTGGTTGGAAATCCAGATCTGTAGGTAAATTTATGCTCATTTAGAATTGCTGTAGCTGGAGCAAAGGCTTTACACGCCTGTGAGGTGGCTGCTGAGATGTCATTATACAATGAGATTTTGGTAAAGGGCTCTGAAAGGAATCGCATGTTTCTCGCTACACGCATAATATTTTCTTTGGTGTGAAAAAAATGCACTCAAGCCAAAATGTCCCTGGGAGTAGAGGCTGGCAGATGCTGCGACTTCTGGATTCTGTGAGCCCGGTCAATAAGCATATCATGAGCCGTGAGGGAAGGGATCAATTTGTGGAAGATTTGATGTAAATAAGAGACAATTTCAGAGGGGGAAGGGATTCAGGTAGCCCCCCTAATTTTAATGTTGTTCCACCTAGAGCGGTCCTCTGGGTCAGCATTTTTCAGGCATTTCATGTGAATGGTTGCAGCTTGCTCATCCTGGATATTTACTATGCCATTATGGGCTTTAGTGGCAGCGTAAAGGTGCTGTTCAATTTTTTATTACCAGCAATACATGTGTCATGGTTATGCAATAGAGTTTGTCTGCTTACCTGTTTCCATGTGTTCATCTCTAGAGACCAGCCGACCCTCACCTGACTGCTTTTGTAATCCATTCTCTGGCATGACTCCACCCTAGCTCCTATCAGAGAACTCTATATTAACCTGTGCACTGCAGGCCAACCCTGATGATCAACCATTGTGTATTCCTTTGCGTGTTTAGCTTCCTGTTACCTGCCGTGTGCTCTTCTGTTGTTCCGTTACCGACTTTGGCGTGTCCTTGACTATCCCTGTTTGCCTGTGATCCTGACCTATTGGCGTGTCCCTGACCATTCCTGTCTGCTTGTGGCCCCGACCTTGGCTTTATCCCTCACTATCCCTATCCTCCTGTTGCCTACTGTGGGTGCGAGCTGGGGGACCCTGGAGGTCGTGACCTGGAGCCAGTTACAGCCAGGTCCATCCTCACCACTGGAGGCTCTGGTGAACACCTGCTGGCTCTTAGGCCGCGTACACACGCGCGGACTGTTCGCCCAACCTTGTCCGCTGAACAGTGTTTGGGCGGACAGTCCGCTCGTGTGTGGGGCTTCAGCGGACAGTTTCAGCGGACAGTTGGCCGAACAAGGTCTTACGGAAATTCCGAAAAACTGTCCGCTGAAACAAGGTTTCAGCGGACTGTTCGCTCGTGTGTAGGCTTGTTCGGCCAACTAAGTCTCGCGCATGCTCAGAAAGGATTTCCACGTCGGAAGGTTGCATTGCAGTGTATAGGACGTCGTATTTTTCGTCCCGTCGTACGTGCCGTTCACGTCATCGCGCACGGTTTCAGCAAACTGTTCGTCCGTCGTGTGTGGCCATGTCCGTCCATGCTAAGTTTGAGCGGACTGTTCGCTCAAACTGTTGGACGGACAAAGTTGGGCCAACAGTCCGCGCGTGTGTACGTGGCCTTAGACTCCGCGCCCCAGGGAATCTTACGCTCTAACCTCGGTGGGATCTGTCTCCCATCCGCAGCAGTCAGCCTTAGGGTCCACAACCTTGCGGTGCACTCCTGATCCCTACGGTGTGCATCTGTCACCTCGCCTCAAGGTGACCTGACAACATGTTTTTTCTTTCAGCTGTCAGGGATTCAGGTACCCCCCCCCCCCCCAATTTTAATGTTGTTCCACCTAGAGCGGTCCTCTAGGTCTGCAATTTTCAAGCATATCTTGTGAATGGTTGCGGCTTGCTCATCCTGGATATCCACTATGCCATTATGGGCTTTAGTGGCAGCGTAAAGGTGCTGTTCAATTTTTTATTGCCAGCAATACATGTTTTTTTCTTTCAGCTGTCAGCGGGGAATCCTGCTGACAGCTGATGACTCATTTTTTGTTAAACATATTGACGGTGCGCTCGGTGGGCGAGCATCCTGCCGAACGCACAGAAAATGTGCATGTTTGGCGAACACATGAACAGGCGATGTTCGGGCCGAACTTTTGCTCGGCCCCCAAACAGGTCACCCAACACTACTTAATGCATAAAGGTAAAAAACCTGTTGCCTTTAGAGCAACTTTGATCTCGCAACATAAACAGACAGGCCCTCATTTATGATGTCTTGATAAGAACTCCAGTCAGTTTTAAGTCAGAAATATAAAAGTTTAACAAAAGTTAAGAATATCAACAGACACACACCTCAAAAATCCCATAAAAATGTTATTTGGCTGTTTTGGAATCTAGATGGGATGTGGTGTATAAACAAGTAAGCTGGGGATACTTAACCACTTCCGGACCACCGCACGCCGATATATATGTCCTCACTTTGAGGATGGACATCGTTGTTATGGCAGCAGCTAACTGCCATAACCCTGGTATCCCCGTGTTTGGCTGGCGGTCCGGTACAAGATAAAAGTGGTCTCTGCGGCGGATTCCCGGCAAGATCACTTTTATTGGCCCTTCCGCCACTATCCGATGCCCTCCGCCGCTTACCAGAGCCGTCGGCAGCAGTGGAGGCAATCGGATCCTTCCCGGGGCTGTCCATGGAGACGAGGGAGGAGAAGATGGCCCCCCACCCGTCTCCATGACACTGCAGGGCGGAAGCGACGTCAAAACGTCACTTCCGCCCATAGCTCTTAAAGGGCCAATTTTTTTTTCATATTTTTAAATGACATTTTTTTTTTATTGCATTTTAGTGTAAATATGTGATGTCTTTTTGACCCCAGATCTCATATTTAAGAGGCCCTGTCATGCTTTTTTTCCTCTTACAAGGGATGTTTACATTCTTTGTAATAGGAATAAAAGTGACACAATTTTTTTTTAAAACAGTGTAAAATGAAAAAATAAAAGGTAAAATAAATAAGAAAAACATTTTTTTTTTTTTAAACGTGCCCTGTCCCGCTGAGCTCGCATGCAGAAGCGAACGCATACGTGTGTAGCGTCCGCTTATGAAAACGGTGTTCACATGTGAGGTATCGCCGCGATCGGTAGAGCGAGAGCAATAATTCTAGCCCTCCTCTGTAATGCAAAACATGCAACCTGTAGAATATTTTAAACGTCGCCTATGGAGATTTTTAAGGGTAAAAGTTTGTCGCCAATCCACAAGCGGGCACAATTTTGAAGTGAGACACGTTGAGTATCAGTTTACTTAGTGTAACATTATCTTTCACAATATAAAAAAAAATGGGTTAACTTTACTGCTGTCTTATTTTTTTAATTAAAAAAAGTGTATTTTTTTAAAAAAAGTGCGTAAGACCGCTGCGCAAATACAGTGTGACAGAAAGTATTGCAACGACCGCTATTTTATTCTCTAGGGTGTTCGAAAAAAATGTATAATGTTTGGGGGTTCAAAGCTATTTTCTAGCAAAAAAAGCGTGTTTTAACTTGTAAACAACACATCTAAAAAAAAAAGAGACCTGGTCCTTTAGTGGTTAAAAATAATTTAAAGCTACAATTGTCATTTGTCTATGTAAAAAAAAAAAAAAAATCAATACAATGATACATTGAAATTAAAATAAATACCCCAAATGAAAAAAAAAAAATAGATTTGCTGTTAGCCCAAGCATGGCCAAGCCAATGGAAAGATAGGGCAGGTTCCTGCCTTGGGCGCAGTGAAATAGCGGGGAATAAATCATCACTGAATCTGTTTCTGTTGTTGTAATTGTGACTTTTGGAAGTCCTCATTTTTTTTTCAAAATTTGAAATCCTTTTATTTTCTTTTTATTTATTTTTGGCACAAGAACGGGTGCAGGATAGGTGAAAGAATTATCCATAACACAGGAGGAGCCATTTAACGTCTATTGCACCCTTAAAAGAAATCAGAAGCCATCTTTTTTTATGTTGCCTTCCCCATGGGCCCTAATGCGTTTATTCAAAATGCCAACATTTTGCAGAAATCTCACAATTTTTTGCTGAAATTTCAGGGAAATAAAAACTCTCAATTTCACTCATCTCTATTTATTCAAACTAATAAGAATAATTATGTTATAAAAACAGGGAAATGTAAAAACGCATTAAAATTATTTTTTTTTATCTCTGTTTCAAGGGTTTTGTTGTTGCAATCCTCTACTGTTTCCTGAATGGCGAGGTAAGATAAAGTTTACTGCAGTTTTCTCATTCAAAGCTAAAATCGCATTACCACAAATTCATGTTTATATTTATATGAATTATATTTCTTTTTTTTTTTTTCTTTTTTTTTTTTACTGTTACAAATATGTTTATTGTATCACAAGGCCAACTTTGAAGTAAATTATAGTGTTTTTTTGCCCAGTTTTGTTTAATTTAGAATTATTATTTTTTTTTTTGTAAGAAATTAAAATATTTGTTTAACAAATAAAAATTTAGTAGAGGGTGCCCCTGTGACATGAGATTTACACCATCGATCTTCTATCTAAGTTATAAAGTTATGTGTTAAAGGACCCAGGCGCTACCTATAATAGATGAAGAGAATTTTATAGATATATATATATCCTAGAAGACTGGGAAGCTCCAAATAAATATTTTAACAGAGAAGTCACTAGTGCCCCTAGCAACCACTGGTAGTAGAAGAAAAAAAGGGGATAAGCAGGACAAAATACAGGCAAACCGTATAATTATAGGCTAAAGGTAAGTAGTTGTCAAAAGGTAAGTAGTTGTCAAAAGGTACCACTTAGCAGCATTAATCCGATACTAACTAGTAGTCGACTATAGCCCACTAGAGTACACTAGGTCAGCCACATAGAAATTCTACAATACAGTGCAGGAAAAAATTCCTGGATAGTGGTACAAGCAAAGTGTCTACAATGCTAACTATAGTGCACTAGAAAGGATTCAGGTGCAGCCGAGATTTAAATGTGTGCAAAAGTGCCGTAAAATCGTGGGAAGTACATATATATATATATATATATCACTATATCTCACCAATATTAGCATATACACAATATGAGCAAGCTAATATGCATGTGCAAAACCACAAACCAAAAAAATGGTATAAGTAAAAAAATAAATAAAAAATGATAAATATATAATGGTTGAAAGTGCAAATATACAAAAGGTGCAAAAGTACAAAAAAAAACAGGAAATGTGAAAAAAAGTGCAAAACAACATTAACCACTTGAGACCCGCGCTATAGCCGAATGAAGGCTACAGCGCGGATCTCCTTTGCCGGGACTACGTCTGTTGACGTCGTCCCGTGCACGAGCGGCCTGCGCTCTATGAGACTCGCCTGATCACCTATCTGAGGAAGGGGTCGATCCCGACCCCTTATCACGTGATCAGCTGTCAGCCAATGACAGCTGATCATGTGATACACCGGAGCCGGTAATCGGCTATTATTCCTCCTCGACAGCGCGAGGAGAAAAAAAAAGAGCCGATCACCTGCGGCCGTGATCGGGACATCAGTCCCGATCACGGCCAGCCCTGCCAGTGCCCACCTGCCCCCTGCCAGTGCCACATCAATAAAAAATGTGTCCCCTCCTGTCAGTGCCACCCAGCAGTGCCCACAGTGCCACCCAGCAGTGCCCACAATCTGCCTCAACAAAGGTGCTGCACCCCAGTGCCACATATCTGTGCCCATCAGTGTCATCTACCAGTGCCCAGCAGTGCCGCCCATCAGTGCCCAGCAGTGCCACCTATCAGAGCCACCTATCAGTGCCACCTATCAGTGCCCATCAGTCCCATCTATCAGTGGTACCCATCAGTGCCCCTTAGTGCCACCCATCCATGCCACCCATCTGTGCCATCTTATCTGTGCCCATCTTTGCCAATCAGTGCCGCCTTATCTGTGCCCATCGGTGCCGCCTTAACTATGCCTATCAGTGCCCACCAGTGCAGCCTATCAGTGCCCACCAAAGCAGCCTATCAGTGCCCACCAATGCAGCCTATCAGTGCCCACCAGTGCAGCCTATCAGTGCCGCCTCATCAGCGCACTTCAATGAAGGAGAAAAATGACCTGTTTGCAAAATTTTATAACAAACTATTAAACATGATTTTTTATTTTATTTTTTGCATCTTTTTTTGTTTGTTTAGCAAAAAATAAAACTCCCAGCTGTAATTAAATACCACCAAAAGAAAGCTCTATTTGTGGGAAAAAAAATGATAAAAATTTCATTTGGGTACAGTGTTGTATGCCCGCGCAATTGTCATTCAAACTGCATCAGCGCTGAAAGCTGAAAATTGGTCTGGGCAGGAGGGGGGGTTTAAGTGCCCAGTAAGCAAGTGGTTAATCTCTAGATCCACAGATAATCACAGAGAAAGAGAATATAAAAAAATAGTACCAAAATACCAATACATGTGCTATGACTTAATGTAAACGTCCATAAAAATTTATGAATTAAACGTCCTTAGGAAATAATAATAAGTGAAGTCCACATCAGTTGATATAGCAGGGTAGTAGTGTATACTCTAAATCTTCAGACGGGTATATTTTAGAGTGACTGGTGCTCAGATATATAATTCAGGTGACTTCCGTGCTCACCCCCTGAGCTCCCCACTCACCGGATTTCCTATGCTCACAAAGGGCAAGCAAGCCTGTATGTCTCAAGGTGCAGGAACTGGTTAGTCCAAAGGGAAATATCCAGAGGGGAACATCCACCCTTTTCTCCTTCCTCGGTGCACAAAGAAGTTCCAATGGCCTGGGGGTTATAGGTCAGTATATCCTCAGAGAGATAGAAAAGGTCTCATAGTGTAGTAATTTCCAGGTCGCAAAAACTGAGTTAAAAAATATAAACTTTATTAGTTAGCAGACCAGAAAGTCAGAAAAAAAAATTCTGAAATTATTCCAAAAACATAAACCCACATGGGGAGTAATACTGTATATATCATAAAAATGTATCACAGATACAGTCCCGGGGTGATATTACAACACAGAGGGTTTATAATAAAAAATATATTTGAAAAAATGTACACACAAAATAAAAAAAAAAAAAAAAAAAAAAATATATATATATATAGAGAGAGAGAGAGAGAGAGAGAGAGAGAGAGAGAGAGAGAGAGAGAGAGAGAGAGAGGATAAAAAATAAAAAATAAAAAATGGGGATAAGGTAAAAAATTTGCACACCCCCTCAGGGTAAGCGAATGCAAAAACGGGAGTCCTTGATGAGGCTTACCCAACCGCAGGGGTCACAGTGAAAAAGTCCCAGAAAGTGACACCCTAGGGGAGGGTCACCCACACCGTTATCGCTCCAGGGGGTTAGTAGTGTTCCTTAGCGGTCTGGAAGTACGATACGCAAGCTGGGGAACGAGCGGAGGAACGAACAAGGAACTAGCGTGCGTTCCAACCTGCGTTCCACAAAGCTCGCCAGACTGGAAGTGACGTGGTGTGCGTGGCTACGTCGTTACGCGTTTCGTCATAGGACGTCTTCTTCTATCTAAACTGAGAGCACAGTAGAGACCGATTGCCTTCAGACTTTCTATTTCTGATTCAAACCCCATACAATCCCATTTGAACAAAGCAGGTAGTGATGTGCTGAACATACCCGGGTTTGGTGAACATTACTAAAATTTGGGGGCTAAATATAAACTCCCTTGAAATAAATGGTAGCCAAATAAAAAAAATAAAAATGGGGGACTGAGCAATGTCCTGGGAAACATGAAGCAAAGTAAAGAGACATTTTTAAAATGTGATTTTAGCGGAAAGCAGTTATTTTAGTAATGTTTAAAATGAAACATTAGACATGTGTAAAATGGAAAAATGAGTTTCATTTCATTTCGATTCGTTATTTGAATAATTTATTTTAGTTAAAATCGTTAAATTTGTTTTCAGGCTTTGTTTAGTTTTGTATATTCACTTTCGAATTCGATGAAAAATTTCCAAGTTTGGTCAAATTTAATTCAATTTGACCAAATTCGGAAGATATGAATCAAATTTGAATTTATTCTATTTGAATTTCGGAAAGACAGTCATATTCTTTTTTATTTTATTCTATTTTTTATATTCTAGTCTTTTTTTTCTATTATATTTGTGTCTATTCTGTTTTCTGTTCTATTCTGATCTATTCTTTTTCTAATTTATTCTATTCCAATTTTGGAGGACGGTTATATTCTATTCAAATCTATTCTATTGGAATTATAATTTATTCCATTTGAAATTTGAATTTCGGAAGACAGTTATATTATTATTTTTTTTATTCAATTTTTTTATATTCTATTCTTTTTTTTCTATTATATTTGTGTCTATTCTGTTGTTTTCTATTCTGTTGTTTTCTATTCTATTCTGTTTTCTATTCTATTCTGATCTATTCTTTTTCTAATTTATTCTTTTCAAATTTTGGAGGACGGTTATATTCTATCCGAATCTATGCTATTGGAATTCTAATTTATTCCATTTGAATTTCGGAAGACAGTTATGTTCTATTTTATCCTATTCTTTTCTATTCTATGCGAATCTTATTAATTCTGTTCGAATTCAAATGTATTCCATTTGAAATTTCAGAAAACAGTTACCGGTATATTCTATTTTATTTTAGTCTATTATTTTTTTCTATTCTATTTTATTCTAATGTTATGTTATATTCTATTCTGTTTTACTCTATTATTTTCTATTCTATTCCTTTATTCTCTATTCTATTTTATTCTATACACGTTTTTGAATTAAATTCTATTTTCAAATTTAAATGTTATATTCTATTTTATTGTATTCATGTTATTCTAGTCTAATGTTTTTTTATTATATTCTTTTCTATTCTATTTTATTCTAATATTTTAAGTTATCGTTTATTCTGTTTTACTCCATTCTTTTCTATTCTATTCTTGTCTATTCTATTATTTTCTATTCTATTCCTTTATTCTCTGTTCTATTTTATTTTATTAATTTTTTTCACAATCAAAGGTTTTATTGAGAGTATAGTCAGGTTTACAATTAACATAGGATTATAAATGTCGTCAACAGTGGTATGTATACACACATTAATACAGTTAGGTAGCATTTGTGTTGTAACCAAGTATCTCAATTAGAACAAAAGATAAAGCAAGATCCAATAGCTAAAGTGGAAACTAAAGATACCACTGGATAAATCATGTATTAGAGGGAGGGTGAAAGAGGGTACAAGGTAAAGGGGGATGGAAGTCAAGGGGGGGGGGAGGGGTACCATCGCACTGGGATTCGATTCCTTAAGTTAAGTGTGTATCTAATAGAGGCATATATAGCTCAATCATTCTGTTTCTCCTTTCTATTTCCTTTTCCTCTGAGAATATTGGGGAAGGGTAGTTCAGCCCATAAGTAATTGGTAATCTGAAGAGAGGGAAAAAGCCAGCCAAGGTTGCCAAGTTTTGTTAAAGGAAGTGCTATTCTCTTTTTTCATTGCCACTATTTCCTCCATTTTAAAAATATATTGCACTCTATTTAACCAGTCCCTAACTCCTGGGACTCTGGGGGCTTTCCAATAGATGGGTATGAGTGTTTTAGCAGCAACGAGTAGGTGTCGAGAGAGTGATTTTTTGTAGCGACTTAAGGTAATTGGGACTAGATTAATCAGGCACGCGGCTGCGTCTAGCTCGAGATTAGTTTCCGTTATATGTTTTATCCAGGTCCTAATTTCGTCCCAGTAGGTGCGGATGAGAGGGCATTCCCACCAGATATGTATAAAGGAGCCTACACAAGTTTTACATCTCCAGCATTTATCCGAGGTGGGATGAGACCATCCCCCGGTCTTTTGCGGTGTCAAATACCACTGGGTGAGGACCTTATAGGAAATCTCTTGGTATTTGGAGCTTAATGAGCATTTGTGTGTCAGAATACACACCTTTTCCCATTGCTTTTCAGAAATTTTCAGTTTAAGGTCATGTTCCCACTTCTTCTTGTGTTTATTATTATCCACGTGTGGCGTACACATTAGCCATGAGTATGCAAGGGACGTGGTGTGCGCTACCGGTGATCTTTTTAAGCATATAGATTCCAGCTGCATCAATGGGAGGCTAAATTTAGATTTGTGCTTACTGTTCACCACAAAGTCCCGTAATTGCATGTAAAACCACAGGCCAGGAAATGTCTCGCCCACCTCGGAGCTAAGTGCGTCAAACGTTTTGATTTTCGAGTTTGCTATACAGTGGTGAATGAGGAGGTCATGTGGTAGTTTATGGTGCATACCCGGTGGGAAAGCAGGATTATTGGTGAGTGGTGTCAGCGGGCCCGGGACGGATGCGATCTTGTAAAGACTCGCTATTTTGTGCCAAATATTGATTGTGTTTTCAATCAGTGGGTGTCCTATCTGTTTATCTTTTTTGGAGTGTATAGACCATGGATAGTAAAGTGTTTTATGTAGGGTTAGATTGCTTTCTAATTGGACCCAGTCTTTGTTTGGGCCATGGCAGTGCCAGTCTATGAGTCTGGTGATGTGTGTAGCCTGAAAATATTTTTTGAAGTCAGGAAGACCCATGCCTCCCTCACTTTTGGGAAGCGTTAGTAGATTGAAATTGATTCTGGGTCTTCTATCTGCCCAGAGGAAGCCTCTCTGTGCTTTAAGGAGAGTGCTAAAAAAGGTTTCCGGAATTTTTATGGGTAGAGCATTAAATAGGTACAATAGTCTAGGCAGTATCGTCATCTTCAAGATGGACGCCCTGCCAAACCATGAGAATTTCTTTGGTTTCCACCTCAGCAGGTCTTTAGTTATTGTGGATAATAAAGGTTTAAAGTTGTAGTTGTACAAAGTGTCAAGGTTGTTAGTTAAGTTTATTCCCAGGTATTTGAGTGTGGTCTGTTCCCATTTATAAGGGTAGTTGTCTTTCAGTCTCTTAAATTGGTCAGGTGGTAGGGTAAGGTTGAGTGCTTCAGATTTTGACTGATTCACTTTAAAATTGGAAATGAACCCAAAGGTTTGAAACACTTTTTGAAGATTTGGTAAAGATATATGTGGGTTGGTGATGAAGAGTAAAAGGTCATCCGCATATGCGGCTATTTTGTATTCTCTATGGTTTACTACGAAGCCCTGAATATCTCTGTGTAGGTTGATTGTTCTTATTAGGGGTTCTAAGGTGATAATAAAGAGAAGTGGTGATAGAGGGCATCCTTGGCGTGTTCCATTGTGAATCGAGATGGGGTCTGAGAGTATGTTATTTACTTTAATTTGGGCCTGGGGATTTCGATAGAGGGCTGAGATCCATGATAGCATGTTCTCTTTTAATCCAATATGGGCACAAGTGTCCATCATGTAGTCCCAGGAGACTCTATCGAAAGCCTTCTCTGCGTCAGTGGAGAGCAATATGCCAGCTGTTTTGGAGGTTTGAGCAAAGTGGATAAGATTCAGTGCCTTAGTGGTATTGTCACGGGCTTCCCTACCTGGCATGAATCCCACCTGCTCAGGGCCTATGATCTTTGCCAGAAGGGGTTTCAATCTATTGGCAATTATTTTGGCCAGGATCTTGAGATCAACATTTAGGAGTGATATGGGCCTAAAGTTTGCGCATTCGGAGTGGTCCTTGTTAGGTTTCGGGATAACAGCTATGTGTGCCATTAAGAATGAGTTGGAGTTGTTTCTGTATTTTGCTAGAAAGTTAAAGGTCGCTTGGAGAGGTTTCAGGAGAGAGATTGTGTAAGTCTTATAATATTGTGACGTAAAACCATCAGGTCCAGGGCTCTTACCTGTTTTTAAATCAAATATTGCGTCTGAGATCTCTGATATAGCTATAGGGTCATCCAGCTTGTTTGCCTCGTCACTTGCCAGAGAAGGTAAGTTACTGTTTTCCAAGAAGTCTTTAATTGCTTCTTGTTTTGTCTGAGTTATGTGGGATGGTTTGTGTTGGGCCGGCAGGTTGTATAATTTGGCATAGTAATCGTGGAATAGGTCTGCCATTTCTTTAGATTTGTATTGCAGAGTCCCCTTTTTGTCCTTTATGGCATGGATATGACTAGATAGTGTTGCTTCCTTCAGGGCCCTAGCTAGTTGTTTCCCACTTTTGTCCCCTTGTTCATAAAAAAATATTTTTTTTGAAAAAGAGGGATCTTTTGATTTTGAGATCCAGCAGGAGGCGTAGTGCCTTTCTGCGTTCAGTCAGTTGCTCTTCTACCCGGCGAGATTGGGATTGTTTATGCTGTAGTTCCAAGTTAGAAATTTGTTGGGATAGTTTTGTAATTTCACCCTCTCTTTCCCTTTTCTTCCTGGCGCCCCATTTTATCAGTTCACCCCTCACCACTGACTTGTGGGCTTCCCAATTGTTTAGTGGGTTTGTATCAGTGTCAATGTTATTGCGAAAGTATGTATTAATTGTGTTTTGGATGTCATCTCTCACTATTTGGTCAGTAAGGAGTGTAGGGTTAAGTCTCCAATTAAATGCAGGTTTGCGGTGTGCACCCAGTTCTACTGAGATAGCCGTGGGTGCGTGGTCAGAAAGGGCAATAATGCCAATCTCAGCTGCAAGTAAGTTACCCAAGTCTCTTTGTGAGACAAAGATCATGTCAATTCTTGAGTATCGTTTGTGAGGTGCGGAGTAAAAGGTAAAGTCCTTCTCCGATGGATGCATGGATCTCCACGCATCCACCAAAGTCAATGACTGCAGTAGTGTTTTCATTCGTTTAAGAAGCCTGTAACTGACATGGGTGTGTCCAGAAGAGGTGTCCTTCAGGGGTGAAAGAGGTATGTTGAAATCCCCGCCCAGGAGAACACATCCCTCCGCAAACCATTTAAGTTCTTCGATTATTTTGCCACAGAATGGCACATGGGAGGTGTTCGGGAAGTACACATTAGCAAGTGTTATAGGGGATCCCTCCCAGGTGCCCTTCAGGAACAAATATCTTCCCTCAGGGTCAATAAGTTGGTGCTTCAGTTCAAAGGGTGCGTCTTTGTTCAGTAGGATGGACACTCCTTTCGTTTTGGCAAGGGGATTAGTAGAGTGGTAAGCTTTGGTGTATATATTGTCAGTGAGTTTAGGAATATTTTTGTCTTTGAAGTGGGTTTCTTGTAGAAATACCACGGAGGGACGCACTTTTTTAAGTTCTCTTAACAATCTAGACCGTTTTTCAGGAATATTCAGGCCATTTACATTATGTGAGACAAGGGTTGGCTTTTTCCCTAGAAAAGCATATGCCATCTTGGCCTTTAATCTAGGATGGATGGGTTCTGAAAAAGCTACTTCCGTGAATGATTTTCACAGGAGTTGTAGGTGGCACAGCGTGTTAGGGTAGGGTGCTGTGGGTCAGAAGAGGAGAATGCGTACGTGCGTGGGGGTAAGGAGGGGGAATGGGAGTAGAGGGTGGGGGGGTAAGGTAAGGGGAGAAAGGGGGATGAAAGATTTAAGTAGGTAAGGTATAAGAAGAAAAGTACCCACCAGCCACTAGTCGGTGGTGGGTCTGTTTGGGATTCAACCAATATGCGTATGTGTTGGTATTTTCCCTTTGGAGGATAGTGGGAGGTGATCAATAAGCAGTCTAACGGTGACTGTTTCTTTGGACTGCTCTGTGGCAGCAATGTAGGTGACCAGAGGGGGGGGCCGGCTCAGTGCATTGTGTCTAATCCCCATCAAGAGGATATCTGTAAGTAAGGTATCTGAGACCAGTTATTAGCATCTATTGTAGGCTACGGCGGATTTGAGTAATGGGGGGGAAGGAGATGTACAAGTTACCATTAACCGGTTTGCAAGAGAAGTTAACAATATAAACACTTTATAAACCATTCAAAAGAAACTAAGGCCTAGGCACCAAGCTGTATAACGAGTACTGGCAAAGAAAGAAAAAATATTTTATTTTATACTCATTTTTTAAATCAATTTCATTTTTAAATTTAAATATTATATTCTATTTCATTCTATTCATTTTATGTTACTGATACTTTATGTTATATTCTATTCTGTTTTACTCTATTCTTTTGTAGACTATTCTCGTCTATTCTCATCTATTCTATTATTTTCTATTCTATTCCTTTATTCTCTATTCTATTTTATTCTATACACGTACTAATCTGGAAACTCAGATACATCTGAATAAAGAAACATTTGCCTAAATTCAATTTTATTTTTTTAAATTCAAAATTTTCTATTTTTCTAATTCTATTTTATTCTATTCATGTTATTCTATTGTATTGTTTTTTTTTTCTATTATATTATTTTCTATTCTATTTTATTCTAATATTTTAAGTTATATTCTATTCTGTTTTACTCTATTCTTTTCTATTCTATGATATTCTTGGCTATTCTATTATTTTCTATTCTATTCATGTTATTCTATTGTATTGTTTTTTTCTATTATATTATTTTCTATTCTATTTTATTCTAATATTTTAAGTTATATTCTATTCTGTTTTACTCTATTCTTTTCTATTCTATGATATTCTTGGCTATTCTATTATTTTCTTTTCTATTCCTTTATTCTCTTTTCTATTTTATTCTATGCTCATTTTCAAATTCATTTTTAAATTCAAATGTTATATTCTATTTCATTATATTCATTGTATTCTATTCTATTTTTATTATATTCTATACTTTTATATTCTATTTTATTATAATATTTTATGTTATATTCTATTCTGTTTTACTCTATTCTTGTCTATTCTATTCTTTTCTATTATATTCCTTTATTCTCTATTCTATTTTATTCTATAATCTTTTTTTTTTTTAACTGGTTTCATTTTCAAATTCAATTGGGATTTGAATTCAATTCAATTCGAATTTCCGACAAAATTTTGTTTCGTTATTTCAGATTTGTTTAAATTCGTTACTATTGCAATCTGGCAACTCAGATACATCTGAATAAAGAAACATTTGTCTAAATTAAATTTTATTTTCAAATTCTAATTTTTCTATTTTTCAAATTCTATTTTATTCTATTCATGTTATTCTATTGTATTGTTTTTTTTCTATTATATTATTTTCTATTCTATTTTTTAAAATATTTTAAGTTATATTCTATTCTGTTTTACTCTATCCTTTTATATTCTATTATATTCTTGGCTATTCTGTTATTTTCTATTATATTCCTTTATTCTCTGTTCTATTTTATTCTATACTTGTTTTCAAATTCAATTACATTTTTAAATTCAAATCTTATATTCTATTTCATTCTATTCATTTTATTCTATTATATTGTTTTTTTTATATTATATTTTATTCTAATATTTTATGTTATATTCTATTCTGTTTTACTCTATTCTTGTCTATTATATTCTAGTTCTTTATTCTCTATTCTATTTTATTCTATAACCTTTTTTTTTTTAAATTTGGTTTCATTTTCAAATTCAAATGGGATTTGAATTCAATTCAATTCGAAATTTCAGACAAAATTTTGTTTAGTTATTTCAGATTTTATTTTAGATTTGTTTAAATTCGTTACTATTGTAATCTGGAAACTCAGATATATCTGGATAAATAAACATTTGTCTAAACATTTGTCTTTTATTTTTCTATTTTTCAAATTCTATTTTATTCTATTCATGTTATTCTATTTTTTTCTATTATATTATTTTTTAATTCTATTTTTTTCTAATATTTTAAGTTATATTCTATTCTGTTTTACTCTATTCTTTTCTATTCTATTATATTCTTAGCTATTCTATTATTTTCTATTCTATTCCTTTTATTATCTGTTCTATTTTATTCTATACTCGTTTTCAATTTAATTTTTTAAATTCAAATGTTATATTCTAATATAAAAAATAAAGTTGCGCTAATAAATAAAAATCACAGTGTGAATAATAAATGAAAATACAAACAAATCCAAATGAATCAATCAGTTGAATTGTCCTTTTTGTGTAACATGCGATAAACCCAAAAATTTGTGATTCAATCGGTTGGACTCCCAATATGAACGGAGTCAACTGGACAAGCAGACACAGTCCTCTGCGGGGACACAGGGAGCTTCTGGAGACACAGATTCCGCTAACGAACTCCAGAAATGGACGAGGAGACACGAACGGCGGTGAGTGGTGCGCTGAGTGATAGACAAGCGGACTCGCCAATCCCCGCAACGATCCAGCATGGTTCTCCGGGAAACGATCCGAATTGCTCCGCCGGACAAAAGACAGCTTGTCAGCTGATAGGTCAGCTTGATCTGAGAAGGAAAAACAAACGCACACACTCGGACCAACCGGCCACGGGTGTGGGTAGAAAGGGGGGGAAAAAAAGGAAAAAGGACTCCAATGGTGAATTACCGTTAATGTAAAAAAAATAATTTAATATAAAAAAAAAGACAGATAGTATAACCCACTAGCGGTCACATTACATAATAATATTCCGCAAAAAGCATATGTTAAAAAAAAAAAACGATTGTACAATAAAATCAAGAAAAATAAAACATATAACACCCATGCCTGAGGGTCACATGTAGCGTGATGGAATCAACATATAACGCTCTCTTGAGTTTGGGTTTATCGCACGTTAAACAAAAAGGACAATTCAACTGATTGATTCATTTTGATTTGTTTGTATTTTCATTTATTATTGACACTGTGATTTTTATTTATTAGCACAACTTTATTTTTATATTATTTCATGGTAGCCATAAGGATATTTGATGGTGTTTAGTTGCAGCTTTCTTCAACATTTTTCACTCATTTGGATCTAGCGCAGTATTTTTCTTTGATTTTTAAATGTTATATTCTGTTTAATTCTATTCTATTACATTTTTTTCTATTCTATTCTTTTCTATTCTATTTTATTCTAATATTTTAAGTTATATTCTATTCTGTTTTACTCTATTATTTTCTATTCTATCATATTCTATTCTATTGTTTTTTTATATTCTATTCTAGTCTTTTATATTCTATTTTATTCTAATATTTTAAGTTATATTCTATTCTGTTTTACTCTATTATTTTATATTCTATCATATTCTATTCTATTGTTTTTTTTATATTCTATTCTACTCTTTTATATTCTATTTTATTCTAATATTTTAAGTTATATTCTATTCTGTTATACTCTATTATTTTATATTCTATCATATTCTATTCTATTGTTTTTTTATATTCTTTTCGAGTCTTTTATATTCTATTTTATTCTAATATTTTAAGTTATATTCTATTCTTTTTTACTCTATTATTTTCTATTCTATCATATTCTATTCTATTGTTTTTTTATATTCTATTCTACTCTTTTATATTCTATTTTATTCTAATATTTTAAGTTATATTCTATTCTGTTTTACTCTATTATTTTATATTCTATCATATTCTATTCTATTGTTTTTTTATATTCTATTCTACTCTTTTATATTCTATTTTATTCTAATATTTTAAGTTATATTCTATTCTGTTTTACTCTATTATTTTATATTCTATCATATTCTATTCTATTGTTTTTTTTTATATTCTATTCTAGTCTTTTATATTCTATTTTATTCTAATATTTTAAGTTATATTCTATTCTGTTTTACTCTATTATTTTCTATTCTATCATATTCTATTCTATTCTAGTCTTTTATATTCTATTTTATTCTAATATTTTAAGTTATATTCTATTCCGTTTTACTCTATTATTGTCTATTGTAACATATTCTATTCTATTGTTTTTTTTTATATTCTATTCTAGTCTTTTCTATTCTATATTATTGTAATATGTGATGTTATATTATATTCTGTTTTACTCTATTCTTTTGTATTCTATTCTATTATTTTCTATTCTATTCCTTTATTCTCTATTCTATTTTATTCTATACTCTTTTTTTTTTTTTTTTTTTTGGTTTCATTCTCAAATTCAAATGGGATTTGAATTCAATTCAATTTGAATTGCGGACAACATTTGGTTTTGTTATTTTATTCATTACTATTGTAATCTGGAAACTCCGGATACATCCGAATAAAGAAAGAATTGTCTAAATTTCGATTCAGAACTAAATGAACGACACATGTCTATGATACATTAAAAATGCACAATTCCATAAAATAACATGGTGGGGGGGAGCCCTGAAGCCCTGAGGCCTTAACGCCCTGATGCCCTGGCCCTGATCCTGCCTGTGAAGTGCCATGTATACCACGTACTACAGCAAGACCAATATTTACAAAGATAAAAATGTGTTTACATTGGCGGACAAATGACAGCTCCCAGCTGCTTTGTTGTTTGCAAACATAGTGTGCAGGGATGCCCTTCATCTATACCAGACCCTTATCCTAGATGAAGGTCTGATATAAACAGTATACAGGTTTATATACAGGTTTATATCAGCCCCTTTATGTCTGGTATGAGTTTTAAGGGGAAAACAAAAGTTTAAAAAAATGGTCCCTCCATTGAGCATGCAGCCTGGCTGGCCAGGTAATTCGGGGATGGGCATGCGGCCAATACCCTCCTGAACCATACCAGGTCACATACTCTTAACCTGGGGGGGGGGTACCTTGCCAGGTTGAACCCCCGATGGCAAATCACCTTGCCCCCATGTTGATATGAACCATCACCAGGGCTGGACTGGGACAGAAATTTGGCCCTGGACTTCATCCAGACCGGCCCACTTATATTTTGAGTGTCCCATCAGCACCCCCTTACATGAGAGTGTCCCATCAGCACCTCCTTACATGAGAGTGTCCCATGAGCACCCTCTTACATGAGAGTGTCCCATCACCAGCCCCCTTACATGAGAGTGTCCCATCACCAGCCCCCTTACATCAGAGTGTCCCATCAGCAGCCCCCTTACATCAGAGTGTCCCATCAGCACCTCCTTACATGAGAGTGTCCCATGAGCACCCTCTTACATGAGAGTGTCCCATCACCAGCCCCCTTACATGAGAGTGTCCCATCACCAGCCCCCTTACATCAGAGTGTCCCATCAGCAGCCCCCTTACATCAGAGTGTCCCATCAGCAGCCCCCTTACATCAGAGTGTCCCATCAGCAGCCCCCTTACATCAGAGTGTCCCATCAGCAGCCCCCTTACATCAGAGTGTCCCATCACCAGCCCCCTTACATCAGAGTGTCCCATCACCAGCCCCCTTACATCAGAGTGGCCCACAGAGCCATCGGCCCACCGGGAAACTCCCGGTAGTCCCGATGGCCAGTACATGCCTGACCATCACCTCTTCCCCACAACCACTGGGCCAGAGTTGTTGGGAAGAGGCCATGGTCCTCATCATTGTGCAGGTGAGCCGACCAGATACCTCTGCCCCCTATTTGAACGAATAAGGGGTATAGTACCCCTACTCATTCTCAAAAAAAAAAATGTATAGTGTAAATATACGAACATACACCGTTTTTTACAAGTCCTATATATATATATATATAAAAAAAAGTCCCACGATATATACATCCATCATCAGTTGTGTTGCCCAATGATGCAGACCCACATCAATCATGATACCTGATGCCCATCGACCCGCTGAAAGACAAAAAACAAAAAAAAAAAAACTGCTGACCACCAACACAGGCCAGGTACTGTTGCTTCTGTCGGCCAAATGACATAAACCATTTTTGACAAGTATTTTAATAATTATTATTATTATACAGGATTTATATAGCCCCAACACTTTACAACATAAGGGCAGACAATACAGTTATTATTATTATTTTTATTATTATTATACAGGATTTATATAGCATCAGCAGTTTTCGTAGCGCTTTACAACTTGGGGGTAGACAGTACAAATACAATACACTTTAATACAGTAGGAATCAGAGGGCCCCACTCCTTAGAGCTTACGATCTAAGAGGGAAGGTCAAGAGATACAAGAGGTAATAACTGTGGGCGATGTGCCGATTGAGAAGATAAATGTACAGCTGTTAGGTGGGGGGGGGGCCAGATAGACTTCTCTGAAGAGATGAGTTTTCAGGGATCGTCTGAAAGTGGATAAAGTAGGAGAAAATCGGACAGATTGGGGTAGAGCATTCCAGGGGATGGGAGAGGCTCTGGAGAAGTCCTGGGATGGGATGATGCGACGGGGGAGTTTGAGAGCAGGAGGTCTTGAGAGGAGCGAAGAGAACGATTAGGTTGGTATTTTGAGACTAGGCTAGTGATTTACATGGGGGCAGAGTTGTGTTACAATACAATTGCAGAGTTGCAATACAATTCAATACAGGAGGAATCAGAGGGCCCTGCTCCTTAGAGCTTACAATCTAGGAGGGAGGGTCAAGTGATACAAGGGGAAATAGCTATGGGGGGATGGGCTGAAAGAGAAAGTAAAAGTACAGTTGTTAGGTCGAGGGCAGAATAGGCTTCTCTGAAGAGGAGGATTTTTAGGGATCATCTAAAAGCTAATAGAGTAGGAGATAACCAGACAGATTGGGGTAAGGAGTTACTTAGAATGGGAGAGGCTCTGGAAAAGTCCTGGAGACGAGCATGGGAGGAGATGATGAGGGAGCTGGAGAGCAGGAGGTCCTGGGAGGAACAAAGAGAACGGTTAGGTTGTTATTTTGAGACTAGGTTAGTGATGTAGGTGGGGGCAGAGTTGTGGATGGCTTTGTACGTTTTTGTTAGTATTTTGAATTGAAATAGTTGGGTGGGTGGCAGCCAATGGAGGGATTGGCAAAGAGGAGCGGCAGACACAGAGTGGTTGGTAGAGTGGTAGAGCCTGGCAGGAGCATTCATGATGGACTGAAGGGGGGATAGACTATCAAGAGGTAAGCCAATGAGAAGGAAGTTGCAGTAGTCGAGGCGAGAGATGACCAGGGAGTGGATTGGGAGCTTTGTGGTGACGTTGGTTAGGAAGGGACGTATTTTGGAGATGTTGCGGAGGTTGCGTCGGCAAGATTTAGACAGGGATTGGACGTGGGCCAAAAGGAAAGTTCAGAGTCCAGGATTTGGGACTTTATATGAGGCGTATAGGTTCATCTGCTTCCATCCCTGGTAATGTATTAAAAAAAGCTTCATATAAAGTCCCACAACCTTTCCTCTTTTTAAAACCTAGAACCTTGGAACGCGGGGATAATAATAAATAAAAAAGGGCAGCTCCAGTGTCTGCCACTATATCGTCAGTGACATCACCCAGGAGATCCCACCCTTTAAATTTTAGCGATGTAGACCGGAGATGTCTTTTTTTAAATTAAAGACTTGTCAAAAACTGTGTATGTGTGTTTAACTACACTTTACATTTTTTTATTGAATGACTAAGGGTATTAATATGCACAATAATTTCAATAAGACCCCCGCTCCTGTAGACCCCCACAACCATCGGGCCAGGGTTACAGGGAAGAGGCACTTGTCCACTCCTCATCAACAATAATGTTTTGCCAGGGGAGATCTCTTAAATTTTTTTTTATTATTTTGTATATATTCACACTGTTACAAGATAATGATATACAACAGAAAGACAGATACATAACTAGATATATAGATAGATAGATACATAACTAGTTATATAGATAGATACATAACTAGAAAGATAGATTAGCCCTGCAATTTGTTTAGTTCCGAACTTGTTATTGAACAAAATTCAACAAATTCGTTAATTTGGAAATATCGAAATGAACGAAAACCCGTTTAACAAATTTTTCAGAAAATTCATAAAATTCTAAAATATATAAAATTGAAAATTCATGAATTCGAAAATCCGAAAATAAGAATCAAAATCCGAAAATTCTAAAGAACAAAAACCCGAATATGAGAAAATCTGAAATGATAACCGACTAATACTAACTATTACTAATTATTAGACATGTGCAGAGTAAAATATTTTGTTTCGGAATTTAGTTTTCGTCCGAAAAAAATTAATTAATTTAGTTACTCCCGAAATTCGTTATTTATTTATTTTGTTTTTCGTTCAAAAATTGCATTCGTCCGAAAATCCACATGAATTACGGTCGAATCTGTCTTTGAAGGCTTATGGTGTCTGTCGAATGTATAAAGAAGATTCGACGGAGCTAGTATATAGCATACTTCGTGTGAACTTTAGAACCCTATTAAAGTCTATGGGACTCCAACGTTCAAAATCTAAAGTGCTAATTTTAAAGGCTAATTTGCAAGTTACTGTCCTAAAAAGTGTTTGGGGACCCGGGTCCTGCCCCAGGGGACATGTATCAATGCAAAAAAAAGTTTTAAAAATTGCAGTTTTTTCAGGAGCAGTGATTTTAATAATGATTAAAGTGAAACAATAAAAGTGTAATATTCCTTTAAATTTCGTGTCTATAGCCTGTGAAGGGGCGCATGTTTCTGATGCTTAGAACTGTCCCTGCACAAAGTGTCATCATTTATGCAGGAAAAAAAGTCCTTTAAAATCACTTGCAGCTATTATGAATTGTCGGCTCCGTAATACAGAGAACACTCATTGAAAGTCATTGATAAAAAAAATAAATAAATAAATAAATAAAGAGTGGGGGTCCCCCAAATTCAATTACCAGGCCCTTCAGGTCTGGTATGGATATTAAGGGGAACCCCACGTCAAATGTAAAAAAAAAATTGACGTGGGATCTCCCTAAAAATCCATACCAGACCCTTTATCCGAGCACGCAACCTGGCAGGCCGCAGGAAAAGAGGGGGGACGAGAGAGCGGCCCCCCTCCCTCCTGAGTTCTGACTAAGGGTGACCCGGCCCCCTCTTATGTAACGGAAACCTGCCTGTGTTACATCAGAGGGGGCGGGGTCACCCATACGTCACGGGGAACCCCGGGTTTCCCCTTGCGTTAAAAGAGGGCGGGGTCAGGTGACGGGTGGCCCCGCCCTCCGCATATAACAAACGTCAGGCCGCCGGCATCCCTGCAGTGTCTCCTCCGTGGAGACAGAAGATGGATGGATTCGCTGCGCTGATTCAGATGAGCCATCGCTGGACCCCGGAGAGATGATCGTCCGTCGCTGGATAGCAAGAGTGGATTACCACCGCTGGAATCTTTTTTATTTATTTATTTTTTTTAATAAAGGAATTTTTCAAAAGTGTGTTTGTCTTATTTAACAATTTTTTACACTTTCTTTGTGAAATGGTAGGGGTACTTTTGTACCCCCTTACCATTTCAAACGGGGGGGCCGGGATCTGGGGGTCCCCTTGTTAAAGGGGGCTTCCAGATTCTGATAAGCCCCCTGCCCGCAGACCCCCACAACCACCGGCCAGGGTTGTGGGGATGAGGCCCTTGTCCCCATTAACATGGGGACATGGTGCTTTGAGAGGTCACAGACCCCCAAAGCATCCTCCCAATATTGAGGGCATGTGGCCTGGTACGGTTCAGGAGGGAGGGCGGCTGCTCTCTCGTCCCCCCCCCCTCTTTTCCTGCGGCCTGCCAGGTTGCGTGCTCGGATAAAGGGTCTGGTATGGATTTTTAGGGGGGCCCCCCACGTCAATTTTTTTAAATTTGACGTGGGGTTCCCCTTAATATCCATACCAGACCTGAAGGGCCTGGTAATTGAATTTGGGGGACCCCCACGCTTTTTTTTTTTTTTTTTTTTTTTATTAATGACTTTCAATGAGTGTTCTCTGTATTGCAGAGCCGACAATTCATAATAGCTGCGAGTGATTTTAAAGGACTTTTTTTCCCTGCATAAATGACACTTTGTGCAGGGACAGTTCTAAGCACCAGAAACATGCGCCCCTTCACAGGCATACTATAGACACCCCCCAGGTACGAAATTTAAAGGAATATTACACTTTTATTGTTTCACTTTAATCATTATTAAAATCACTGCTCCTGAAAAAACGTCCGTTTTTAAAACTTTTTTTTGCATTGATACATGTCCCCTGGGGCAGGACCCGGGTCCCCAAACACTTTTTAGGACAGTAACTTGCAGAATCTTTTCTCTCTGTCAAATCTTTTTTCTCTGTCGAATATTTTCTCTATATAATCTTGGACTAATAGAGGTAAGGTTAGGCACATTCGACCACAGGTTCTATAGACACAGATTGTTATTGTCAGAGTCACGTCGAATCTCCTATTCTATATCGAACTGTTGTAACAACGAAAACGAAAATAAAGCATTTATTTGTGTTGGATCTTTCGTTTTTCGGATTCTGTGCTTTCGTTATCATTTGTCAAAACGAAAATAGCTGAAATTCAGACGAAAACGAATGCACATGTCTACTAATTATTAAATTCTAGGTATTGGAAGTTCCTTTCAAATTTGGCTGTTAGTGAACGTAACGAATAGTGATGGACGAACTTCTGACGGGACATTTCGCGAACCCTAAAGTTTGTGAACCCGCAAAGTTCGCGGCGGACCCCATTGACTTTAATGGCAGGCGAACCTTAAAAACCTACAGGTCATATTTTCAGCCACAAAATACTTACTAGCTGTGCACACATAGTCCCACAACATGGACACTGACATGCCAGAAGTATTAAGTGAATCTGGGATCGACAACCACAAGCATTCTCTTTTTATCTGTGAAATTTTGACAATTCAGGAGTGCATGAAGGCCATGGAGGAGAGGCAAGGTCAGGGCAGGCTATGAAGGGGGTGCAGGAGATGATCAGTACCACAGTCAGGGCAGCACAGTTCTGTGCCAATGTCTCAGTGTGCCAACCTGTACTTGAGCCCCTCCCTCTGCCCGGCCCTTACCCCCACCTATGCAGGGCTCCACTGCGGTGGTCCGGAGGTGCCAGTCCAGTGCTGATCCTCAGCCATGGTGCTGGCACTGCCTGCTGATTGACTTCTCCACTGCTATCTCCCTCACTGACACCAGCACTGAGATAGAACACTGACACCAGCACTGCGATAGAGACTAAGAACTGACACCAGCACCGGGATAGAGAGCACTGACACCAGCACCGAGATAGAGAGCACTGACACCACACCAGCACCGAGATAGAGAGCACTGACACCACACCAGCACCGTGATAGAGAGCACTGACACCAGCACTGTGATAGAGAGCACTGAGACCAGCACCGAGATAGAGAGAACTGACACCACACCAGCACTGTGATAGAGAGCACTGACACCAGCATCATGATAGAGAGCACTGACACCACACCAGCACCGTGATAGAGAGCACTGACACCAGCACCGTGATAGAGAGCACTGAGACCACACCAGCGCCGAGATAGAGAGCACTGACACCAACACTGAGATAGAGAGAGAGCACTGACACCAGCACCGAGATAGAGAGCACTGACACCACACCAGCACCGTGATAGAGAGTATACAGAATATACTTTGTATCTTTGAAAGAAAGTATATTATACGTGTACAACCCTATATACTGTACACCTTTACCAGTCCTTAAAAGGACCTTTGTGGACCTAATAGTAATAGTTATTGATTAAACTGACTGTCCCTGCTCCACACAGCGTCCTGTCCCTACACTGACAAAAGACAGCTGCAGAATCGGTCAGCAGTGCACTCAGCAATCAGCAGCACAGCAGTCAGCAGCAGTGCACCAGAACCCTATATACTGTACACCTATACCAGTCCTTAAAAGGACTTTTGTGGACCTAATAGCTAGTGATTTGTGTCACTACAGTCTGTCCCTGCTCCACACAGCAACCTCTCCCTACACTGACAAAAGACAGAATGTAAAATGGCCGTCAGATCAGGTCTATTTATAAGGTAGGGGGAATGTCCAATTGTCCATGTGCTGAAATGTTTCAATTGGCTGTCCTGCACCCCATGATGGATGTGTCATCATGGGTCAAAGTTCTTTCCCAATGTAAACGCATATGTCCGCCGCGCGAACAGCACCAGAAGTCTGCCGGTTTGTCGAATCGTGAACACTAAAATTTGCCGCGAACTGACCGCCGGGCTAACCGCAAGGCCATCTCTAGTAACGAATACGAATTTATCCGAAGTTCCGAATTATCTGAAATAACGAATGCCGCATCTAAACGAATGGAACGTAACAAATCAATAACTAATAAATAGTAAACATGTTTTTTTATTATTATTATTAATTTGTTACATTCCATTCATAGTTACGAATTATCCAAAATAACGAATGCCGCATCTAAACAAATGGAACTTAACAAATTAATAATAATAAATTGTAAAAATGTTTTATTATTATTATTTATTATTTATACACATATATAGTAATAATATTCCGACCGAAGTCGCAAACAATGCCACTATATTAACAGCGCTACTAAATAAATCGAATGATCCACTAAAAATATAATTAAATAAACAAAAACTTCATAGAAATTAGAGGGAATAGGAAAAGTCCATAAAGTCCCAAAGACAGGTGATTCTTGAAGTGTAGAATAGTGCTCCCCAACCAAGCCACATGGTTGGATCTTGGCCCTGAATTATCTACTTACCTCTCTATACCTTCCTGGTAACAACCTTTCTTTTACCCTATATTATACCAAATCTCCTCCAACCCTAAACTTTGAAACTACATTTTTTACTATGTATCTAATCCAGTTATTAAACGTTATACATGTTTATCTTTAGCTAAAATGTGTTAAACTAATATATCCCAAATTACATGACTGTTATTATAGTATTCACCTCCTGTTAATATACTGAAAAGACTAATTTCACACTTTTATACATTCTACTTAACTATAAATCTATTGTATGACTCTTTTTATTGCATTATATTCAATAAAATATTTGAAAAAAGAATAGTGCTCCACAAAATTCCCAGAGAAAAGGGGAGGGAGCCTTTTAAACAGATTCACCACACACAGCAATCTTGTAAGAGAAACCTCGTGCTCTGTGTCGCCCCCCCCCCCCCTTCAGTCATGCACTTACCCTCACAAGGGTTGGTTGTAAGCACTTCTCACATCACCCCTTATTCAGTTTAATATGGATGCTCGGATAGAAACACCAAGAAAACCCCCATCATCAAATGGAAGGAGAGGACGCAACTGATACAAGTCACATGACTCCGGTCTCCAACAACATGGCTGCAATAAGCGTCTAAGGAAAATTGCAGCCATGTTGTTGGAGTCCTGTGACTTGTATCAGTTGCGTTCGATTTATGTCTAGTACATTCCTCTCCCTCTGATGATCTCCTGCACCTGATCTCTTCATCCTCTCCTTCCATTTGAAAAATGGAATAAAAAAAAAAAAAGAAAACAAATTTTTCAGCAGTGCACATGTCTAAGCCCTTGTACGCACGGTCGGAGAATCCGTCGGAATGTGTCCTATCGGACCGTGTCGTCGGATAATACGACTGTGTGTGGTATGCATCAGACTGATTCAGTCGGAATATCCTTTGGACCCAATTTTCCAACATGTTGGAAATATTTCCCGACCAACTGGGCCGATCTGACATACTCCGATCATGTGTAGAGAATTTTGATCGGACCAAGTGCCACGCATGCTCAGATCAAATTCCTACATCAAAGCTATTGGCTACTAGCCTGAATGTAGTCCCATCGTAACGAAATTACGTCATCGCCTTCTGAAAGATCGGATTTTTCGCCAACTTTGTCCGACCATGTGTACAGGGGCTTAGATAGATAGATAGATAGATAGATAGATAGATAGATAGATAGATAGATAGATAGATACAGTTGACTGATAATAATGCATGTTTACCATCCTTTTCCATAACAACAAAAGTACATAAAAAAAATGACCTTTTAAAGTTTCTCCCTAAAGGTGCAATCAGAAATAAAGAGAAAATGGCGGAGTTGGAAAGTCAACCGGTACTTTGCTGTGGATTTCAAGCACCGTCACCCATCCCTGGCGAGCAGCGGAGTCAATGGAGGGACACAGTTGTCCATTCTGAGCAAGAGCAGCTCCCAGATTCGGATGTCCAGCATAAATGCGGAGAACCTGGTTACATGAGTTCCCAAACTGCCTGAGAACAGTCAAATTCCACTTTTTTTGTTTTAATTTTCCCCTAATACTTTAATTTTTTTTTTTTTTAGTTTTTTTTTTTTTTAAGGGTAACATTGGGTCGGGGAGAAACAACATGTAATGCTGGATTGTAAACCTTACCAGGTTTCCAAAAAAGAAAAAGTCAAAGGATCACATTGATCACGTTCATGGAGTCATGTGATTGGTTGCTAGCAATAGAACCTTATATACATATTATATCCATACACTTTGTTTAAATGCAAAGTCCACAGTAAATAATCAATCTTTGACATATTGTTATATTTGTAGCATATGCCTATTTTCCGTTGATATTTTTATGTATCTGGTTATTATTGTTGTGTGGGGGAAAAAATGGGGGGGGGAGGGGGAGGGCACATCTGTTAAAACGAGTGAACTTGAAGCTGCGTTTTACAGCCGTCACCATACCCCTGGTTAATTATTGTAGATTTGGGGATTTTATTTCAGTTATAGTTGTCCCCAATGTGTTTTTAGAATTTAGAAAAAAAAACAAAAAAAAAAAACATCCCTCACTACCAGTCAACAGAGGTTTTCACTAGTTTTCGTGAATGTCCTCTAACATAACAGAAATGATTTGGAGCACTTGAACTGTAATTCTTATAGTATATTAAAATAGTGTGTACAAATAGGTCATAGTAGTTTACAATATTGTGGCAGCTTGAAGTAGATTTTTTTTTTCATTTTATAATATATATATATATATATATATATATATATATATATATATATGTATATATATATATATATATATATATATATATATATATATATATATATATATATATATATAATTTTTATTTTATTTTGTGCTTGTAAAATCAAAAAATGTGAAATGACCTAAATGAAGTTTGTATATAGATTGCACTGTGTTTGGTGATACATGCAGGGTGTGTCTGCAAAAAAACAAAACAAAAAAAGACAAATTTGCAGATTCTACGCAAAATATAGATACATGTACACTAATATTTTGATAATGTTGTAGACTATAACAAGGAATATGGTAATATCATTGACACTGCAAAAGACCTCAATGTGTAACATTTTCTGCTTTTATTTTTTAATGAGTTTAAAAGTATAAAAAAAATATAGCTTTTAATATTTTGTGACAGTCAAAAAATAATAATTGCCTTGCACCTACTGCTATAACTTCTAACATATTTTCTTATCTCTCACTTATATGATGTCAATTAGCAAAAACAAAAATAATATATATATATATACCAAGATTAAGAGGTATTTTCAGAAAAGAAAAATTAAGCAAAAAATAAAATAAAAAAAATACATGAAAACTGGATAATCATACTACAATTACAGATATTTTTAGTATATTTTAATGAAAAGCATACATATGCACATAATACAAAATATAGTCATTTACAATTATCTGGTGCGCTACAGGCCACACCTTTTGTTTTACAGAATATAAAATATTAGATAAAAGGTATTTTTTGGAATGAAAGAACAAAGGTAAGGCCTAAAAAAAATGCAGAATGTGTAAAACAATGCAGAATGTGTATAAACAATGCAGATAGAATGTGTATATCTCATATCATTATTTTAAATCGCAGAACCTTTTTTTTTCTTCCTTTTTTTGGGAAAAGTAATAGGCTGTGACATGACTTGTGCCATATATCACTCTGAGCCATTAAAACATTAACTGTAAATGCATAATTTTATATGTGTTTTAGTAAGTCTGTGTGTTGAAGTCTTGATGTTTACAAGCAAAAAAAAAAAAATCATACCCTACATTGTCCAGAATTTTGGGGAATTTATATTTGCTCTTATAGCACCTCAATGAATCATCTTAAAATCTAGAATGTTTGAAAGTATTTGGGTAATAGATGTTTTATAATCTATATTTTCCTTGGAAGGGAAACACGATCTTTGGCATGTAACTAATTAAATGTAATTTTATTTTATTTTTTTCAGTAGGCATTATTTTATTTTTTGATTATTTATTTTACTATGTCTAAATGTGAAAAGTAAAGCATCAAAAGCAGTATTATTGTTTTCATTTTGCAATGGAATCAGTCAGTAATCTTCAATGGAAGCGGACTCTCATGCCAGTGAAGATACGATGATTTTCCAACATTTTAGATCACCTTTCAAGCACCTCCTTAAGCATCTTGTGTGTCTAGCCTAATATTTTAATCTGAAGTGCCTTTTTACAGATTCCCCCCCCCCTTTAATATATTAGTTTTACTCAACTTTTGAACTATTGCTACAAAGCTACAGATATAACTGCAGATGTTACACACTCCTTAAAAAAAAATAAAAAAAATATTTTTGAACAAGAAACACTTCTATTTTGAACACATAATTATAACAAGCTAAATTAAAAGTATTATTTACATGGAAAGGAACAACATTTTTACAAAATTACTGTAATAACATTTTAAATTTTTTTTTAGATCTGACTGTGCATTTTAACATTTATTTTCTATTTTAAAATTTACAACAGCAAATACAGTCTTCGCCAAAACTATTGGCACCCCTGCATTTCTGTCAGATAATGCACCACTTCGGACATAAAATTGTTGCAATTACAAATGTTTCAGCATTTTATTATTTTTTTCTTCTTCTTCTTTTGTTTGTATTGGTATGACACCCAAGAGTGTGGAAACAAAAAGCCAAATCTAAAGCGTTCCACGCAAAACTCCAAAAATGGACTGGTCAAAATTTTTTTACAACCTCAATTTAATATTTGGTAGCACACCCCTTGGAGGAAAAAAAAAACCTGAAATCAATGGCTTCCTGTAAGCATCGGTGAGTTTCTAACACCTCTCTAATGCCCTACACATTTTTTTACGACGGATTTTGGCCGAAACTTGTGTTGCATACACACGGTCGGACAAAGTTGGCGGAAAATCCGATCGTTCGGAAACCAGGAGCACCACAAATTTGGAGTGTAATTATTTCTTACAATTTTGCGAAGGTGCCAATAATCTTGTCCAGTCCATTGTTGGGAGTTTTGCCTGGAATGTGTCAGATTTGGCTTTTTGAGAAGTAAACAGGAGAATGCTGAAACATTTGTAATTGCAACAATTTTCTGGGCGAATGTGGTACGTTATCTGACAGAAATGCAGGGGTGCCAATGTTTTTGGCCATGACTCTACATATATACATATATATATATATATATATATATATATATATATATATATATATATATATATTACAATCTCTGCCATATAATTTTTCGGATTTGCCGTGAATGTATGTCACCAAAAAAAAGGTATGGCTTAAAAGTTACATAAGAGTTATTTTTTTTTTCTTTTTAATACATTTCCAACTTGTGGGTTTAGGGTTTTGGTGATGGAGGTTTTTATTCACCGATCTCTTTGGCTGTTGGGTGGCCACTTATAGTGTATCTCTGATGCAAATAAAGTTACAATGTCTTGACACTGGTGCCATTCTCAGCATCGTACAAATGCTGGGAATGGACTGAGAGATTGCACTTCACATCACCAGATGTAGTGTACACTAATTAAATCATTAAAACATTGCCAGGAGAAAGAGGACATTTATTGATTTATTAACATAACAGACACGCAAAGTCTCTTCTGTTAGAAAAAAAAAAAAACAACATGTATGAATTGTTTTGTTAAATCTACTTTAGCTTTCCACAAACTATCTAAAACAAAATTCTAAATTTAATTGGCATTAAATAATAATAATAAAAAAAACACAAAAAAATACGTAATCTCCCAATATTTTTTAAGCTGAAGGTCGACTGTAAATGTTCATGTATGTGAACTTTGCCAATTACATTTTTAAATTTTCTTTAGATGGTTTATATACTGCTAAAAAAGATTTAACAAAACAACACATACCAATTTTTATTTTTAAAAGATGAGAGATGAAAAAGTGAAATTTTGTATATACTGTTGTAAGTGACTATTTTAAATCATCTGCTTATATTTAATCAGTAGCAAATTAATTAAACATTTCACCCAAAAAGGCAAACATTTAAAATTTTTAATAATGATTATTAATTATTATTTTCAATAATTAATACATTTTATTAGTTAATTTATAAATGTTTCACTATCTCTGAGCTTTCCATGTATTCTTTTTTTCCTATAAATTATATTACAAAGGCACCTGACGATAGCTTCCTATTTTTTTTTTTTTTAAATCTGCTACAGGTCCGTAATCTTCAAATGACTGAAGAGAGTATGAAAGAAACCTATAAAAGAAACCTATAAATGATTAGTAATATTTTAATAATTTAATATTTTAAACACATTTTTAGGGATACTGATCTAAAAAGTACGTTTTCAGTTAAATGTCACTGTTGCTTTATTCACCATAAAAAGTTATTGTAACTGTAAATGTAACCTTGGTGTGAATTAATGACAAATAATTAACAGTTAGCTGGTGGTAAAATATATGAAAAAAATCTAATTAGTAATTTTTAAAACACCTGCTATATTTCAGTGGTGCTATTGTATAACTTAAAACTGTACACAAATGATTGTTAAACAACCAAATCTGTAGCTGGGCCTCTAGGCTTAACAACACTAAAAAATAAAAAATAAAACATACAGTAAGTTCTACTAATGAGAAATTAAGAGGGTTAAGACAAAATCAGTATATATTCTCTTTTCATAAATAAATTTGTAATTTCAAACATGTCCTTTTAAAAAAAAAAAAAAAAAAACTTAATAAGTCATGCATTATTTGATTTTTGTTCACCTGGACCTTTTCGAGTTGTTGCACTTAAAAACAAAACAAAAAAAACATTACACCTAGATGTTATGTGGTTGCAATAATTTCTGTAAGCTTTGTTCATTAATATCTTTTATCATATAATTTATTTTGATAACAGCATATCCTACTAAAGTGTAACATGGTTGGTCACTGTAATTTAGTAAAAATATGTTTTAATGTAGGAAATAACTTTACTGATTCTAAAATATGCTCAGTACATTTTTTTTGTATTGCTCTATATAAGTTTATGCTATAAGCTTATGGCTGGAAACTCTACCCTGTAAGAAGTTTATGTAGTTTTAAATAGTTATGAACATAAATAACTATGAAACTTATTACATCCAGATTTGTATTGTTAAATATTTTATATAACAAAAAACTATACACATACAGAGTATCCGTTTTATACTATGCACAGTTTTAAAGCCATTTTACAATCAATTGTGCAAAAAAAAAAAAAAAAAAAAAAGGGGGCACAGCAATACCTAAGATAAAATAGTGTAAGATTTTTATATGAGGGTTAAGGTTATAAATGCTATCTAAATAACCAAATCCAGGCAATTAATAATTTTAAGAAATATTTAAAAAAATACTGAACAAAATAATTTGTGTCCAGTAACATATAAAATAGATTTTAACTCCATCAGCAAACAAAATATTATTTTTATTAATAATTGTAATAGTATATAATTTATGTGCCAAAAGAAAAAATTATTTCCAATTGAAACAAGCAGGAGAGTAAATGACAACTATAGTTTGAGTCCAAACTGTGCTTAATACACAAAAAAAAAACAAAGGCACGCTATGATTTAATCCAGCTGGACCAATTTCAGGCCTTCATGACATTCTGATACTTAAGAAAACATTAATTTATTTGCATACAGTTTCATAATAGTCTTTATATTACGGTAGTGTCACTAAAAGCAGTAGACTTTTTTTTTTTTTTTTTTTTTTTTTTTTTTACCATTGGATTGATTTTGTTAAAGCAATAGATAGTGTTCACTTTTCAAAGTAAATGTTCACTTAGATGAATCTGTGTTCATTGCAATCATCCAACCAGGAACAAGCAAAAATATATTTTATTTTTAATTTTCCTTGTACATAATTGGGTATTCAAAGTTAATCTCACCTTATCTTAGCTTCACCATACGAAGTGAAAATTAAATTTATTAAACCAACTCCTATAATTACCTAATTCTAAATACAGCAAAAAGCATTCATAGTTTACTTTAAAAAAAAAAGAAAAACTATAAAAATTGGATTTAACCGATACAACCACAAGAAACAACCACAAGAAATATATAAAATATAAACGTTATTCCAAAGCCTTAAAAAAATATATATATATATATTGTTAATAAAAACATAAATATCAATATCCTGTATGATGTGGCCATACTAATAAACAATCATCATTATACTTTGCAAAGTATAATTTTACAATGCTTTGAAAAAAAAATCATATTGTTATATATTTCTTGTGGTTGTTCCTCTCTGCTGCCAGTAAAGTACAATTTTTATAGTTTTTTTTGCAGCCAATTCTATATACCTAAGTGGTTTATTTGATAAACATATCCCTTTTATCACGACCAGGTTCTATTCATACATTAGGATTTTTTAGGCACCAAAAAAATAGATATATATATAGATCTATCTATCTATCTATCTATCTATCTATCTATCTATCTATCTATCTATCTATCTATCTAACCTTAATTTTAGCCACAGACTTAGTCCTAGGGTGAAATGTTAGCCCCTACCTGCCTTTGGAGGTGCTACCATGCCTTTAAGATGTCAGAGGGCAGCTACATATAATATCTATATCTATATAGATATTTATTATTGTATTCCAAAAATCAATAAAACCAGCAATATTAAAATGTATAATTCCTGACATGTTCTTCAAAAGAAAATCACATATCTGCATATAAATCATCAGC
>NW_027507764.1:37195632-37240632 GCF_037356315.1 Lithobates pipiens | reverse complement strand
TTGGATGTGCAAAGGGCACACGCAGGTTTGCTCTGGGCGGGCCGAGTTTTCATAAGACGATTCGATCGCCTCGTATTTATGGAATGACCACAAGTGAGCGAGAGTGACTACACTCTGCAGTTATTTTTGTGGAATGTATGTATGTGTATTAAAAAAAAAAAAAAAAAAAAAAAAAAATATATATATATATATATATATATATATATATATATATATATATATATTGTCAGAAGTATTGGGACGCCTGCCTTTACATGCACATGAACCGAGTCTTAGTCCGTAGGGTTCAATATTGAGTTGGCCCACCCTTTGCAGCTATAACAGCTTCAACTCTTCTGGGAAGGCTGTCCACAATGTTTAGGAGTGTCTCTATGGGAATGTTTGACCATTCATCCAGAAGCACATTTGTGAGGTCAGGCACTGATGTTGGGCAAGAAGGCATGGCTCACAGTCTCCGCTCTAATTCAGCCCAAAGGTGTTTTATCAGGTTGAGGTCAGGACTCTGTGCAGGTCAGTCAAGTTCCTCCACCTCAAACTCGTTCTTCTAGATCTTTATGGACCTTATTTGGTCCAAATCTGTTAGCGAATAATCGCTCCAACAGTTGTCTCCTTCACACCAAGTGTCTTGCTGATGGTCTTTAGGGATGAGCCCGTTTGCCGAATAACAAACAATTTTGGGTGTTCACGGCAAATTTGAAAGTGGAACACCCTTTAAAAGTCTATGGGAGAAATCAAAAGTGCTAATTTTAAAGGCTTATATGCATGTTGTTGTCCTAAAAAGTGTTTGGGGACCCGGGTCCTGCCCCAGGGGACATGTATCAATGCAAAAAAGGTTTTAAAAATGGCAGTTTTTTTTTTTTTTTCGGGATCAGTGATTTTAATAATGCTTAAAGTGAAGCAATAAAAGTGAAATATTCCTTTAAATTTCGTACCTGGGGGGTGTCTATAGTATGCCTGTGAAGGGGTGCATGTTTCCGTGTTTAGAGCAGTCTGACAGCAAAATTACATTTCTAAAAAAGTACCATATTTATCGGCGTATAACACGCACCTTTTTACCCCTTTAAAATCAGGAGAAAATCGTGAGTGCGTCAATCCCCCACCGATTGTGAGCCTCTCGGCGGCTTTCGGCCGCTCTGGCAGTCTCATGTGAGCTGCTGACAATGGCCGAAAGCCACCGAGAATGGCCAAGATCGTTCGAGAGCCGCCGAGAATGGGCAAAAGCTACCAAACGCCGCCGAGATACACAAGGCATCCAGCTCTGTATCTCGGCGGTGCCATTTTTAAATGACAAGGCTGCAGATAGACACTGACAAGGCTGCATTGATGGGCATTTAAATGTAAGTGTTTTTTTGTTTGTTTTTTTTTACCTTTAAAATGTCCTCCTAAACTTGGGGTGCGTGTTATATGCTGGCACGTGTTATACGCCGATAAATACTTTAATTTAAACAAAACGTGCCCCTTAACGTAAAATCTGCCCATCAGAATGACCCTTAATACAAAATGTGCCCATCAGTGTTGCTCTTAAAATAAAATATGCCCATAAAATGTTAGGACCACCTTCTGCAAAAAGAATACAATAAGGTAAGGGGTGGGGGGGGGGGGTTACTGATATAAGGGGGAAACCTTTTATATCAGTGTCCCTTTTACATGATTGTATTCACACCCCCCTTACGTCAGTGACCCCCCCCCCCCTTAGACTGGCCTGGCAGCGCTGTCACTGACCTCCTCTCAGGTGCACCGTCCAGGGCTCAGTTAGACGGCTCCAGGTTGGTGGCTCTGGTTTTATCCTATAGTCTCCTCTCCACAGTCCACACATGTCTGACTTCTCCCATGACCCCCATCCCAGCGGCACTCCCACTCTTGACTCCTCTCCAGACTCCCCCCTCAGAGACTGCAGACATGATATAAGACAAGAGATGATCAGGGGTTGCGGACATTATACAAGAGATTGGTTAGAGGCTGCGGACATGATGCAGGCGATGGTTAGAGACTGAGGACACCATACTAAAGATGGTCAGAGACTGCAGGCATGATACAAGAGATCAATGCTGCCTCACTGTGACCATCAATGCTGCCTCACTGTGCCCATCAATGCTGCCTCACTGTGCCCATCAATGCTGCCTCACTGTGCCCATCAATGCTGCCTCACTGTGCCCATCACTTCCACATCACTGTGCCCATCACTTCCACATCACTGTGCCCATCACTTCCACATCACTGTGCCCATCACTTCCACATCACTGTGCCCATCACTTCCACATCACTGTGCCCATCACTTCCACATCTCTGTGCCCATCACTTCCACATCACTGTGCCCATCACTTCCACATTACTGTGCCCATCACTTCCACATTACTGTGCCCATCAATTCCACATCTCTGTGCCCATCACTTCCACCTCACTGTGCCCATCACTTCCACATCTCTGTGCCCATAATTGCAGCCTCTCTGTGCCCCTCAAAATCCATACCAGATCTGAATTTAAGGCGAACCCCATGACAACATTTTTTAAAAAAATGGCGTGGGGGTCCTCCAAAAATCCATGCCAGACCCTTATCCGAGCACGGAACGTGGCAGGCTGCAGGAAAAGAGGGGGTACGAGAGAGCGCCACCCCTCCCCCTATACTATAACATTGTACCCGTACCATTTCACAAAAAAAGTGTCCAATTGTTAAAAAAAAAAAAACACAAGATACATTTTAGAACAAGTCCTTTATTTAAAAATAAAAAAAATAAAAATGCCCCATGTAGTTCATTCATCTTCTTTTCTTGCTCCGCCGACGAAATGATACATCCAGGGTCTAAAAGACTCTACAGGTCTCCCTATAATAATAATAATAATAATAATAATAATAAAAAAATCCCCGATTATGATTTATTTTTTTTCCTCTTTTTTTTATTATTATAAGTGGGGAAAAAAGAATAATAATAATAATAATAATAATAATTTCTAAAAAAGAATCACCTAAGTGATGATGAGAGTTTTTTTTTTTTTTTCCATTCACAGGTTTTTTAATGAGACACCCAGGGTCTAAAAGACTCTGCAGGTCTCCCCTGAATGTAATGCACATCTGCAGGTCTTATTTAATAATAATAATAAAATGCCCTATGTGATTTTTTTTTTTTCTATTTATTTTTTTTTTTTTTTTTTTGTTATTATTAATTTTGATGGAAAAAAAAATAAATATAATAATAATAAAAAAAATAAAAATAATCCCCTATGCGATGATGAGGGTTTTTTTTTTTTTTTCCCCACAGGTTCTTTTTAATGAGACATCCAGGGTCTAAAAGACTCTGCAGGTCTCCCCTCAATGTAATGCACATTGCACTGCATTGCATTCTTTCCCGGCCTTGATGGCTGGGGACCCGGAAATTAAGTCAGACATCACTTCCGCACAATGGCCTTAAAGGGTCCTTTATTTATTTTATTGAAAAAAAGTTTTTTAGTTTTTTTCCCCCCCATTGCTTTTAAGTGTAAATGTGAGATCAGAGGTCTTTTTGACCCCAGATCTCACATTAAAGCGGTCCTTTTTTGCTTACAAGAGATGTTTACATCCCTTGTAATAGGAATAAAAGTGATCCAAACATTTTTTTTTTTTTTTTGGGACAGTGTAAAAATAAAAAGTAAAATGAATAATAAAAAAAAAAGTGCCCCGTCCTGCCGTGTTTGTGCGAACGCATTTGAAAACGGCGTTCAAACCACACACGTGAGGTATCGCTGCGATCGTTCGAGCGAGAGCAATAATTCTATCTCTAGACCTCCTCTGTAACTCAAACCTAGTAACCTGTAGAATTTTTTTTTTTAACTGTCGCTGTTGGAGATTTTTAAGGGGTCAAAGTTTGTCGCCATTCTGCGAGCGGAGCGCAATTCTGAAGCATGACATTTTGGGTATGATTTACGTGCGTGTGTGTGTATATGCACGTGACATGGGTTCCTTAGACTGTAAGCTCCTTGGGCACAAGGGCTGTTGTGATGAACTGCGTGTAAAGTGCTGCGTAATTGAAACAAAGGATGTGCTCGTCACTCTGCTCTCCCCTTCTATCAGCATGACCCCCCCCCCCCCCACCATTAGCATATGAGCACTGCGGCACAGCTGATTGGCTCCCTGTGCTGTCCTTTCCCAGTTTGAGCCCTGCTGTACACGGGTTGCAAAGGCTGGCGCTGGGTCAAACTGAGGTGCTTGCATTGTAAAAATGTTTATTTTATTTTTTGTGAGCCGCATTCATTTTTTTATCTTTTTATATCTGCTTTTGATTTCCGATTGAACTCTTTTTAGAAGTGACAATTCTTTTTTTGCATCCTGCGTAGACATAGAAGGGTGCAAGGACCCCCCCCCACCCCCATAACTTGGGTTTTTCATGAGAAGTTTGCAGCATCCGGTATATATGGATCTACTGGATATAAAAGTGCGGGGACACGGTGAGGAGGAAGCGGTGTGGGGATCGCTGTCTCCCCTCCCCCCCCCCCCCCCCCCGTATTGCACAATCCTCTTTTCTAGGTCACACACTGATGTCTATCTCCTCCATGCAGCCACATCAGATCCTCATTGTGCGGAAGGCCGGAGGTGTCGATGAGTTTATCTCTTAGTGCCTGCTGCTCCGAGGGCGCCGCGTAATGTGTTATTGCCGGCCCCGGGATTGCTGAGCCAGCTAGAGGACGCCGAGATAGGGGGGGCCGGGGGGGGGGGGGGGGGGGAGGTGGTTGGCCGGTTGTCAATGCCAAAAAGGCGATAGTGTCACTTCTAGGAACTCGCTTGGACGCACGTGCTCTGAGATGGTTGGCCGGTTCACGTGGACGGGGACCACGCGGGCAAAACTCAACATCTACGGTAGAAGGTTCCTTCCACCGGCTACCGTCCTTCTGATGGCCAACCAATCCCCTTTTAAAAAAACGTTCCATCGATGATTGTCCTGGGCTGCTGATGTCTCGTTCTGGACTGCAGGATGAAAGAGGGGGGAAAAAAAATAAAAAATCTACAAAATGTTTTCCAGCAGGTCGGAAAATGTGTGCCGTCAATGATATAGGTTATTTTTTATTATTTTTTTTTTTTAAGCTTTAAGACGCTGGAGGAAAAAAAAAAAAAACAATTATTCTCTATGGTGACGGTTCCCATCGCCACTCAACCATTATTTTTAGTACCATGTCCCTTTAATTGAATAGATACAGAGGAATTTGTGGGATTTTTAAGGTCCAAGTAAGATACAATATAGAAGAATAATATGAAATATATTTTATATAAAAAAAATTGTCTAAAAACAATTATGGCATCATTTTTTTTTTTTTAGGATATTGCACTTTAGATGGAGTTCCCAACATGTTTCACCCACATCCTGGGCTTCCTCAGGGGATGCTTTCCAATTAGGGTACAGGCCTTCTAATGGAGGAAAAAATGAAAAAAATGACACACACACACACACACACACACACACACACACACACACACATATATATATATATATATATATATATATATATATATATATATATATATATGTATATATATATATATATATATAATTTTTTTAATCATAAAAATTATGAGTTTTGATATGACTGGTATGATTATATATAATTATAATCAGTCATATCAAAACTCGAAGTGTTTAAATGTATGTGTTTTTTTTTTTATTTTTATTTATTTTTTTCTCTATATAAATTGAGTTTTGATATGACTGGGGTGTGTATATATGTGTGTATATGTGTGTGTGTGTGTGTGTGTGTGTGTATAATATATATATATATATATATATATATATATATATATTTATTTATTATAATATATTGTGTATGTGTTTATACCGGTCATATCAAAGCTCATAATATATATATATATATATATATATATATATCTATATATATCTCTATATCTATATATACATACACATATATATATATATATATATATATATATATATGTATGTGTGTGTATATATGTATATATCTATCTATAAAAAAACATACATTTATTTAAACATTAAACATGTCCACTCCAAGTCGCCTGAAGCTCAAAAAAGTTCTGCCGCTTAATTTCAGGAAGATTTGAGCGTGTGGTTTTTTATTTTTATTGTTTTTTTAAAACATTTTTAGCACATTTTTATGAATGGAAACGTATCATTCTCACTTTTTTTGCACATTCCCATGCTTTGACGTGTGTTTTTTTTTTTATTTGTTTTTCGCAATTTTCTACTCAAATTAAAACCTCATATAGTAATAATATGAATAACTAAATGCAAAATAAATACACAAATAACTAAAAATCAGATAAAGAACACATTACAAGAAGAAAGTGGAAATGGGAGTTTTGAGGTGCAAAATGACTCAATTTAAAACAAAATCAAAATTTACAAAATTTTATTAAATGTTTAAAAATTTTAAATCAAAATTTACAACATTTTATTAAATAAACCATCACAAATGTTAAAATCAACATATGAAAATTCATACGATCGTATGAATTTTCATATGTTGATTTTAACATTTTTCATGTTTTATTTAATACAATTTTTGTAAATTTTGTGATTTTGTTTGAGTAATTTTGCTCCTCAAAAATTTCCACTTTCTTCTTGTAAAATCTTTATTATGGGGAGGTGGTGGTGCATTTCAATAATCCTTGGGGGGAAAAAAAATTCATTGTTCTCAGATAAAGAACATACCGGTAGTTACCAAAATTGGGACTTTAGAGGCCGACTTGAGGAAGTAGTAAAGAGGTGTAACAAAAAAAAATACCGGTATATAAAAATTACCAAAATTTTATTAGTATACAATCTAAATAACATGGCCTCAAAAGGGCCATTGGTAAATCACATCATAAAAACACACAACAGCAGGATGACACAGATAATAGACAGAAAAAAAATACCCAAAAATCTGATGTGCTGGAGCACCAAGCTGGCCAATGTAGGATAAAAGGCCAAGTTCTTAGAGGTGGTCACAAGGCGGGTTGCCCACAGGTAGTATGCGGGCACCAGGGACCAAAGACCGGTGAAGAAACTGGCCTGGGTGAGAACATCGCTCGATCCTGGGGCAGGTCAGTGTCCTATTTGTAAAAGTAAGCAGTTAAACAGTATTTTTAGCTGCTGACTTTTAATTTTGGGACAGATGACGGGGCAACCACTTTAACATTGCAGTCTATGGCACCTAAATCGCACCAGAGTCACAGAAAAGTAAAGGCTCCCACAACTGGAGTAAAGGGTGCCAGGCTCAGAGGGAAGGGCCCTGGGAACGATGGAAAGGGCCCCCCGGTGGGCAGAGGGGCCCTTCATGGTTTCTTGCGCATTGGGGCCCTGTAGGTTCTAGTTATGCCTCCGAGTCAAAGTACACTATATTACCAAAAGTATTGGGACGCCTGCCTTTACACACACATGAACTTTAATGGCATCCCAGTCTCAGTCCGTAGGGTTGAATATGGAGTTGGCCCACCCCTTGCAGCTATAACCGCTTCACCTCTACTGGGAAGGCTGTCCACAAGGTTTAGGAGGGTGTCTATGGGAATGTTTGACCATTCTTCCAGAAGCGCATTTGTGAGGTCAGGCACTGATGTTGGATGAGAAGGCCTGGCTCACAGTCTCCATTCTACTTCATCCCAAAAGTGTTCTATCGGGTTGAGGTCAAGACTCTGTGCAGGCCAGTCAAGTTCCTCCACCCCAAACTTGCTCATCCATGTCTTTATGGACCTTGCTTTGGTGGAGGGGGATTATGGTGTGGGGGTTGTTTTTCAGGGGTTGGGTTTGGCCCCTTAGTTCCAGTGAAGGACCTGGTCATAAATGCGACCTTTGAGACCCTGGATATATATATATATATATATATATAATATTTTTTTTAAAATATATTTATTAATAATATTAATATTATTATTACTATTATTTTTTTTAAATATAAATAAATAAAAAAAAAATTTTGACGTACTTTTTTTTTTTATTATTTTAAATATATAAAAACATTTATATATATATATATATATATATATATATATATATATATATATATATAATCTCAAAAAGTTTTTTATATATTTAAAATAATAAAAAAAAAAAATAGTACAATGTCAAAAAATATATATTTTTTTATTTATATATAATATACATTTACACTATATTACTAAAAGAAAAAGTTGTACTGTAATTGTGTTGTTCCCCTATACATTGTAAAGCGCTGCGTAAACTGTTGGCCCTATATAAATCGTGAATAATAATAATGAAGCCTGGACATTTGTTATCCACCAGACCTATTCTGCCATTTCTCTTACATGTAAAAATCTGTAGTTTTTTGGTGGAAAATGTATTTACCGGTAGAACCCCCAAACATTTATATACACTTATATTACCAAAAGTATTGGGACACCTGCCTTTACACGCACATGAGCTTTAATGGCATCCCAGTCTTAGTCCCTCCCCCACTGTTGCGAACCGTCCTAACACTAGCCTGCTTTCAACACATCAACTTCAGGGACAACTTGTCCACTTGCCGCCCAATATATCCCACCCACTTTCAGATGCTATTGTAAGGCGATAATCGATGTTATTCACTTTACCTGTCAGTGGTCAGAATGTTATGGCCGCTCGGCGTATACTTTGACTTATGATGTTACCGGTCTCCAGCTGGTAGATGATACAGCACCCACCCACTCCTTGCCATTACCCCGACTCCATCTTGGGAGACAGCCCCGCCCGCCACAACTGAGCAACGTTTCTCTATGAGATTGTGCAGACCTCCGCTCGGGTCTCAGATTACACTGAGCTCTCTGTGCTGTGCAGTGTGTGATGTCAGATCCTCGCCCCCCCCCCCCCCGCCCTGCCTTCTGGAGCTGAGAAATGGCTTTTGATACGTATGTTTGTTTTTCTATTTTGTTTTTTAGGAGGCTGTAGAGGAGAGAGGGCTGCAGATAAACGGGTACAACTTTTTATGTAGGAGGATTTGCTCCATCTCTGAACATCTCCTGAGGCCAGTCACCTCACTGGGTACATGGAAAGGTTTTACAACCACTTTAATAAAGGCGTTATCGCGAAAAGGAATCGTCTCTCTCAGCCTTGATCACAGGGACTGGGTCACGCTCGTAAAAAAAAGAAAACGGCGGGGCGCCGCGGTATTTCTTAACGCTCGCTCTATATAAATGGATGCGCTCGGCGGGGTGGTGATGTTGGCTCCCGCTGTTTTATAGTCGCCCCCCCCCCCCCCAGTGTTTAATGTATAGGCTTCCAAAGCATTCTCCCAGCATTCCTGTGCGACCGCATGAAAGACGCAGGGCCGCCTGATTGCTGCAACCATTTAGGAGGCATTTTCCCTCCCCCTGTTTCTTTAATGTACAGCACATCCTGTGTATAATTTATTACTGGCTACGGCGGACAGCAGCGAGAAGGTTCGGGTAACAGACGCACGCGGAAATGTAATTAAACCCACAATTAGCAGTAAAAATATTGTCTGCAAATAGATTCTCTCTAAGCATTTAAGGGATTCGGCTCCGTAATGGATAGATGGTAATTCTCTTATGTCTTTTTAATGATGTAAAATAAAAGGTCCCCTTTAGTTAGAAGGCAAAATTGCCATTTAAAATGGTATTTTTTTTTTTCCCTGTCCTTGTATAGCACCAACAGTGTACAGAATGCATAAAACCATTAACATCGGTGGTTTCTTCAATGGGGCCGCCGGGATCGCAGGCTAAAAAAAACAAAAACTGCGCTTAGACAAAGTAAAATTGACAACGAGACAGTGATATCGGCAGCGGCTCTGCTGTGAGATACTTGACACAGGGCAAGTTCAATAATATCATCCAAAAAAGAGCCGCGCTACAAAACCGTAATGTTCGAAAAAACGACTAAGGGTGTCCGTACAAGTTCACCCTATTTAGGGATAACCACACATATAATAGGTTTAGCGTATTAAAATCCTCGCCGGCCGGCATGCAGCGACATCAACCCACACTGAAATGACGTCAGCGTGTCGATCCGCCCTATGCGTTTCGTCACCCATGACGTGGTTCGGAAAGTCGTCGCGTGTTTCAGGAAGTGCAGGTTGATGTTGCTATATGAGGATTTTAATAGGCTAAACCTATTACTTTGATGTAAGTGCAACCTTAATTGTATAATAAAGTTTACTAGAGGTTCTTTGCACTATGTGTGTCACGTACCTGGAGATGGAGCCTGACGTAGAGAGGAAGGCAACCTCTTACACCTCCGGTCTTGTGCCCCTGATAAAGTAAACAAGAGGCACGGAAGCCTGGAGTGGCACGAATGCCTGGAAGTTTGGATGGTGAAGGCTGCAGTTGAGAGGTCTGTTCGTGCTTGGATGCAGGCGGGATCGTGACGCAGGAGAGCAGATTCTTGGCAGGTCGCAGGCAGCAGGTGCTTGGCAGGCTGGCAGGTCACAGGCAGAGGGTGCTTGGCAGGCTGGCAGGTCACAGGCAGAAGGTGCTTGGCAGGCTGGCAGGTCACAGGCAGAGGGTGCTTGGGGGGGCTGGCAGGTCACAGGCAGAGGGTGCTTGGGAGGCTGGCAGGTCACAGGCAGAGGGTGCTTGGGAGGCTGGCAGGTCACAGGCAGAGTGTGCTTGGGAGGCTGGCAGGTCACAGGCAGAGGGTGCTTGTCAGGCTGGCAGGTCACAGGCAGAGTGTGCTTGTCAGGCTGGCAGGTCACAGGCAGAGGGTGCTTGTCAGGCTGGCAGGTCACAGGCAGAGTGTGCTTGTCAGGCTGGCAGGTCACAGGCAGAGGGTGCTTGGGAGGCTGGCAGGTCACAGGCAGAGGGTGCTTGGGAGGCTGGCAGGTCACAGGCAGAGGGTGCTTGGGAGGCTGGCAGGTCACAGGCAGAGGGTGCTTGGGAGGCTGGCAGGTCACAGGCAGAGTGTGCTTGTCAGGCTGGCAGGTCACAGGCAGAGGGTGCTTGTCAGGCTGGCAGGTCACAGGCAGAGGGTGCTTGGCACAGAGCAGGGTCAGGCAAGCTGGGTCAGTCACTAGCAGGCACTTCAGGAACAGAGCAGTAGGCAGCAGAGTAGTCAGGTTCAGGCTGGAGTTGGCAAGGGCAAGCAGACAGACAGAAGGATCAAGCAGAGACGTGGTCAAAGAGCAAGCCAGGGGTCGGTTCGGGTAGAGTACAAGCGTGGTCAGACAGATCAGAATGGCAACAGGATCAAACACAGGAAACGGGTAGCAGAACTCTGTAGATCACAAGGCAAAGTCCTAGTAAAGCAGAGGTGTTTTTATAGTCCACTTGGCGCTACTTAGTGGTGAGCGTGCACACCGGTGCGCGCGCATAGGTGTGCGCGCATGTGCATGGGTTAGGATAACAGGGATTCACTGTCCATATGTTTTGGCTAATAGGTTTTCTCTGTCTGTGGATTTGGCTAACAGAAATTCTCAGTTTGCACAGATCTATGTGCCTGGGCATATTTCTTCTTCTCTGACAATGTGAAACTCTTTTTTTTATTTCTGTGATGAACCCATGGAGATGTTGTTGAGATGACCATTACAGCCTGACATCTTTGGGAATACCCTGGCCGGGTTGTTTGACCACAGGCTCTGTTGACCTCTCTTTGACTAGAGGGTCCTATGAAGTTGGTAACTCCGTACTCTTTATTAAGGTGGTGGTGTCACGGCTTGGAGGCTGTGGAGATTCACAGTTTCTGAACATTTGCGAAGAGTTTATGACTTTGTACTTCTTCAACTTTGCACAAATTGAAAATAAATAAGTGGCCTCGCAGAGTAGGGTCAATGGGTGTGAAATTTTAGAACAAAATTTGTACCATCATCCAAAATTTAATGGAATAGAGGTTTGGGAGCCTAGTCCCTAGACAGGGCTCACCAGAAACAAGAGAGCAAGTGGACTAGGCTCGGTACAATCTAGAGAAATCTACAAATAGAATATGTAGACAGAAATAACAATTTACAAAAAAATGTATTAATACAAAATACATAACAATAGAATTAAAACACAGGTGACTTGGTCATACATGGTACTTCTACTAGTTTCGTGGGGGAAACCCACTTCATCAGGAAATACATCTGTATGTAGACATAAGAGCAGTGAAAAAATAATCAAAAATGCATTAGGGGATTGTTAATGGATAATACTTTGCACAAATGTTTCTTTTCCTTTTCTCTTTTTACAGACTTTATTATGTATGGTTAGCCTTAAATAAAAGGGAACATTTCTATGGACACTCTCAGTAATTTTTTGAACATTATGGTTTTGTAGCACAGTTATTTTTAATATTACAGAACCCAGGTTGCCCCGGATCATCATTGTGGGTCACCATAACAACGAATGACGCTCAGGGCAGGAGGCGTGGCATCTTTTGTTGCTATGCTGTTGGCAGCTGGCCCACATCATGGGAACATATGATGCCGATTAAGGGCGGGCGGCATGCAGAGCCATCCCCGGCATTCAGGATAGGATGGAAGTCTGCCTCTTCCAGATCTGCTCTACCTGTGTGACTGGGTGACTCTGTGATGGGGGGGGGGGATTTTCAATGATGGGGAGACTCTGATGTGCTGCAGGGACTTTGATGTGATGAGAGGGCTCTGACATAGGGGTACTGTCATGTAAACGGGAGTCTCCGATGTATAGTGGTGACTGATATGAAGGGGGGGGGGGCTTTGATGTGGTGGGGGACCGCTATTGTGCAGGGAGGACATGTGATGGGGGTCATCTGATGTGATGGGGGGGGGCTCTGATGTGATGGAAGAACCTCTGATGAAAAGAGGGACTTTGATGTAATGGGAGTACTCTGGTGAAAAGGGGGTTCATATGTGATGGGGGGGGACAACTGATGTGATGGGGGCTCTGATATGAAAGGAGCACTTTGATGTGATGGAGGACCTCTGATTTGATGGGAGTACTCTGGTGAAAGGGGGGGCTCAGATGTGATGGGAGTACTTTGATGTGGGAGGGGCTCTGATGTGAAGGAGGGACCACTGATGCGTTGGGAGTACTCTAATGAAAAGGGAGGGTATTGTATGATGGGTGAACTCTGAAATGAATGGGGGGGGGGGGGGGGGCTCTGTGATGGGAGACCTAATTAATTTCACAAGCGTTCCCACTATGGGAAGTGTGAATGGGGGGTGAATAAAAGAAGGAAAATGGGGAAAATATAACAATCTGTACATTTTGTGGACTGCCTCCTCTAACATTGCTGTCCCTTGGCACTGGGCAAAATGGCCCTGCCTTCTACTCTTCTAGTAGGTAAAAGGCTGTATAAAAATAACCAATCCAAAGTGGATACAATTGTTGGTGGTTGTTTTTGTTAGTTGTCATCGTGGCTGTTGGTTGTTAATGTTATTGGTGGTGGTTGTTATTGGTATTGTTGTTTTTTATTGTTATTGGTAGTTGTTGTTGGTCGTTTGTTGTTGGTTGTCCAAAGTGGATACTATTGTTGGTGGTTGTTGTTAGTTGTCATTGGTGGCGGTTGGTTGTTATTGGTGTTGTTGTTTTTTATTGTTTTATTGATAGTTGTTAGTAGTTGTTGTTGTAATTGGTGGTTATTAGTGTTGGTGGTTGTCCAAAGTGGATACTATTGTTGGTGGTTGTTGTTAGTTGTCATCGGTGGCTGTTTGTTGTTATTGTTATTTGTGGTGGTTGGTGTTTGTTATTGGTGTTGTTGTTTTTTATTGTTTTATTGATAGTTGTTAGTAGTTGTTGTTGTATTTGGTGGTTATTAGTGTTGGTGGTTGTCCAACGTGGATACTATTGTTGGTTGTTGTTAGTTGTCATTGGTGGCTGTTGGTTGTTATTGGTGGTGGTTGTTGGTTGTTATTGGTGTTTTTGGTTTTTATTGTTGTTGGTAGTTGTTGTTAGTTGTTGGTTATTGTTGTTGTTATTATTGTGGTTGTTAGTGATGGTGGTTGTTGTTGGTTGTTAAAACTCAACAATATTGTTATTGTTGGTTGTTGTTAATTGTTATTGGCTGTTGGTTTTTATTTTTGTTGTTGTTATTGGTGGGGGTTGTTTTAGTTTTTGTTTGTTGGTTATTATTGTCATCAGTGGCTGTTGGTTGTTATTGGTGGTTGTAGGTTGGTGGTGGTGGTTGGTTGTTAGTGGTTATTGTTTGCTGTCTGTTTTATAAATAAAAATACAAATAATAAAATTATGTATGCAAACAATGGTAGAACCAGGTCTTGAAAATAATGAAAATAAGTCTTCAATGATCAGAAAACATACACATGAGAAAATTATATAGTAAAGAAACATTCAGTTGATAAAGACCTATTATCCACCTCTAAAACAAGTGTGCAATGTCATAAATGTGTCAAAACATCATCAATAAATCATATCGTAAAAGGGAAAATAATAAATGTGTTAAAATGTCATAAAGAAGTCAGAAGGTGATAGAGCCCAAGTGGAAGCACAAAGGGTAAAAAGATAATGATGATAATAATAAAAAAAAAAAAAAAAAAAAGGAAATATTTCCTGTAAACTCCAATAGAGGAGCGGTGAGGAGCCGTCATCGAGTACAGTAGGTGTAAATGGAACGTTTTGTTATTTGGTGTAATTGCTCCTTCGTCTGTCTCATTAATAAACCATAATTGCCGCCTCCCCACCAAGATCCTGGTTTAGCGCCTTTCCATAATGACTTTGCATTGTTTATAAAAAATGATTTGTGGTTTGCAGCAAACAGGACGTGGATTGTGCGGGTAAAACATTAACCTCTTCTCAGTAGACTGCCAACGGTGGCTGGCAGAATTCCATTCCGAAAAAAAAAATCGTTTTGGGAAAATTTGTTCAATTTGCTAATAGATGGTGGGGTCCAACCGATGATCATTTTTCAATGGATGGGCTGGCCCTATGCAACAAGCAAAATGGCGTACAAATCGCTCAAACAAAATCGCACGTTCCCGCTACGCAAATGCGTGAATGCAGCCTAAGGGCTCTTTCACGTGTGCAGTGCCCTCTGTGGATTGATCTGCATTCGGATCGCAATCCAGAAGGCATTTGATAAGTGGTGACAGGAGATGGTGTATATTGCCGCCTCTCCATGCCTTGCATGTGGTTGCGGTGAGGCCCAGTGGAACCGGATGGCTGAGTTTGACAAGCAGGCGCCGCGGCATGTGTACAGCCCTGTCCAGCTAGGCTGTATTGTGACTGTTCGGGTGGGTGGCCGTGGGGTGGTAAAAATTGCCGACTAAGCCCTAATTTGGGAAAAGAACGTTTTATTTATCTACTTGAAGAGTAGGCCTTTTCTGGCACTTTGTGTTCATGTTTTGAAATCAGTATTTTTTGCTAGAAAATGACTTGTAACCCCTAAACATACACACACACACACACATACACACATATATATATATATATATATATATATATATATATATATATATAATAAATAATTATGATGTTTTGGGGTTCTAAGTCATTAGTAGATAATTTATGTATGTGTGTGTGTATATAAGTGTGTGTGTGTATGTGTGTATATGTATGTATATATATATACAGGGGTCAAGTCCTGGGGAAAAAAGTGTGGGAACTCCCACCCAAGATCCACTCCCCACCAAAAAAAAAAAAAAGATACACTCATATGCATATATATATATTTCACATAAAATACAGTGACTGCAAATGCGACATGCTACAAGAGATGACCAGACTGCGAATGCGACTACAGGAGATGACCAGACTGCGAATGTGACATAGTACAGGAGATGACCAGACTGCGAATGCGACTACAGGAGATGACCAGACTGTGACTACAGGAGATGACCAGACTGCGAATGCGACTACAGGAGATGACCAGACTGTGACTACAGGAGATGACCAGACTGTGACTACAGGAGATGACCAGACTGCGAATGCGACTACAGGAGATGACCAGACTGCGAATGCGACTACAGGAGATGACCAGACTGCGAATGCGACTACGGGAGATGACCAGACTGCGAATGCGACTACAGGAGATGACCAGACTGCGAATGCGACATACTACAGGAGATGACCAGACTGTGAATGCGACATACTACAGGAGATGACCAGACTGCGAATGCGACATACTACAGGAGATGACCAGACTGCGAATGCGACTACAGGAGATGACCAGACTGCGAATGCGACATACTACAGGAGATGACCAGACTGCGAATGCGACTACAGGAGATGATCAGACTGTGAATGCGACATAGTACAGGAGATGATCAGACTGCAAATGCGATTACAGGAGATGACCAGACTGCGAATGCGACTACAGGAGATGATCAGACTGCGAATGTGACATAGTACAGGAGATGACTAGACTGCGAATGCGACTACAGGAGATGATCAGACTGCGAATGCGATTACAGGAGATGACCAGACTGCGAATGCGACTACAGGAGATGACCAGACTGCGAATGCGACTACAGGAGATGACCAGACTGCGAATGCGACTACAGGAGATGACCAGACTGCGAATGCGACTACAGGAGATGACCAGACTGCGAATGCGACTACAGGAGATGACCAGACTGCGAATGCGACTACAGGAGATGACCAGACTGCGAATGGGACATAGTACAGGAGATGATCAGACTGCAAATGCGACTACAGGAGATGACCAGACTGCGAATGCGACTACAGGAGATGATCAGACTGCGAATGTGACATAGTACAGGAGATGATCAGACTGCAAATGCGACTACAGGAGATGACCAGACTGCGAATGCGACTACAGGAGATGATCAGACTGCGAATGTGACATAGTACAGGAGATGACTAGACTGCGAATGTGACTACAGGAGATGATCAGACTGCGAATGCGACTGCAGGAGATGACCAGACTGCGAATGCGACTACAGGAGATGATCAGACTGCGAATGCGATTACAGGAGATGACCAGACTGCGAATGCGACTACAGGAGATGACCAGACTGCGAATGCGACTACAGGAGATGATCAGACTGCGAATGTGACATAGTACAGGAGATGACTAGACTGCGAATGTGACTACAGGAGATGATCAGACTGCGAATGCGACTACAGGAGATGATCAGACTGTGAATGCGACATAGTACAGGAGATGATCAGACTGCAAATGCGATTACAGGAGATGACCAGACTGCGAATGTGACATAGTACAGGAGATGACTAGACTGCGAATGTGACTACAGGAGATGATCAGACTGCGAATGCGACTACAGGAGATGACTAGACTGCGAATGCGATTACAGGAGATGACCAGACTGCGAATGCGACTACAGGAGATGACCAGACTGCGAATGCGACTACAGGAGATGACCAGACTGCGAATGCGACTACAGGAGATGACCAGACTGCGAATGCGACTACAGGAGATGACCAGACTGCGAATGCGACTACAGGAGATGACCAGACTGCGAATGCGACTACAGGAGATGACCAGACTGCGAATGGGACATAGTACAGGAGATGATCAGACTGCAAATGGGACATAGTACAGGAGATGATCAGACTGCGAATGCGACTACAGGAGATGATCAGACTGCGAATGCGACTACAGGAGATGACCAGACTGCGAATGCGACTACAGGAGATGACCAGACTGCGATTGCGACTACAGGAGATGACCAGACTGTGAATGCGACATAGTACGGAAGATGACCAAGTAGCCAGTTTTAAAATTTAAACCTGTCCTCAGCCCCTTTATGGCACCTCCTTTACATTCCTGTCCTCACCCCCTTTGTAGAACCCCCCTTCACATTCCTGCCCTGCCTCCCTTTTATATCACCCCCTCCTCATCCCTTTCAGTTTCTGATACTTTCCCCCTCCCTCCTTTTTAACAGTGCCCTCTTCCCTGTCTTACCTTACACAGGACACAGCACAGCAGATGACATCGGAAGTGCAGCAGAGGGATGGACAGAGGGCTGGACCTGCCCCAGTTAACTGATTGGTTGATAGAATGCAGAGCAGTTCTATTAACCAATCAGTTAACTGAGCCAGCCCCTGCCCTCCGTGTATCGCTGTGCTGCTCTTCCGATGTCAGCTCTGTGAAGACAACACAGCTAGCGGGCTGTGCTAGAGCCTCGGGCGGCTCTGGTCCTACAAAGGGAACGGCGTTCCTGCTGTGAAAAAAGTGCAGGGACGCCGTTCCCACGCGTTCCCGCAGGACTCGAGCCCTGTATATATATATATATATATATATATTGTAAGGGATCTTCCCGGGGTAGGGTGTGTTTGGACACAGTTCACAGCAGACTTGGAATTTATAAAGCAGATCTTGGCGTTTATTCGTGGTACAAACAGTCCAGCAAACAAAATATACAGCAACACCGTGCTTTCTAAGTACAACAAAAATAAAAAGTCCTAGCCCGGCTGGGCGCTTACTAACAGGTTCTGCTCACCTATCTGACACTTACAAACACAGCGTCTTTCGCCTGGATATCGCAGGGGGAGTTTTAGCTCCAGCAGTGGCTGTGCTTGCAGCTTCCTTCAACACACAGACTGTTCATTCCCTGGCTGAGAGCAATCACCTGCAGACCCTACAGAGCCTTTAGCTTCCCAGGCTAATTAGGATCAAAGCTCACCTGATCCCAAACCCAGAACTGGATCGGGGGATGTGGAATGACAGGTCCCTCTACCAAACCTACCTGCCATTCCATATAAACCCAGGCCCGGCAAAATTAAATAACAATTCAGCAGCATATCGCTGCTGAGAAACTGAACCATCCTGGATTTACCATCTCACACTGTGTAGCAACCTAGGTGAGATGTACACCCCCTCGATCACTTCTCCAGTGACATGTCTACATATCCCCCCCCTCTTTTTCAGACCGGAGGGCTGAGCCTTTTGTCCCCACAGACAACTTACCCTTGACAATGCGTCAGCATTTGCCTGTAATTTCCCTGGCCTGTGTTCCACAGTGAAATTAAAGTTTTGTAGGGAGAGAAACCATCTAGTCACTCTTGCATTTCTCTCCTTGTTTAACTTCATCCATGTTAGGGGGGCATGGTCTGTCACCAACTTGAATTTCCTACCTAGCAAGTAATACTTTAACGATTCTAGGGCCCACTTTACTGCCAAACACTCTCGCTCCACAATGGCATAATTTTTCTCGGCCGGGGTTAATTTTCTACTCAAGTACGTCACCGGATGCTCCTCACCATTCACTACTTGTGAGAGTACTGCACCTAAGCCTGTGTTAGAGGCATCTGTCTGGACCAGAAATTCTCGTTTGAAATCGGGGGTAACTAAGACAGGTGGTTGGCACAAGGCAGACTTAAGGCTTTGGAAAGCCTTCTCGGCCTCTGGGGTCCACGTGACCATTGCTGTCTTTCCGCCCTTTGTCAAGTCAGTTAGTGGAGCAGCAACTGAGGCAAAGTTCGGCACAAATCTACGGTAATACCCCGTAATACCCAGGAAAGCTCTAACCTGTTTCCTTGTCAGGGGTCTAGGCCAATTCTGTATTGCCTCAATTTTATTTAGCTGTGGCTTAATCAACCCTCTCCCAATAATGTAGCCTAGATATTTGGCCTCTTCTAGGGCTAGAGCACACTTCTCGGCATTTATGGTCAACCCCGCATCACTTATGGCATCCAACACGGCCTGTACCTTACAGAGGTGACTTTCCCAATCAGGGCTAAAAATGACCACATCATCGAGGTAGGCAGCTGAGTAATCACGATGTGGTCGCAGAATCAAGTCCATCAACCTCTGGAAAGTTGCAGGCGCTCCATGTAACCCGAATGGCATCACTACATACTGGAATAGCCCATCAGGGGTGGAGAATGCAGTTTTCTCTTTAGCCTCACCAGAAAGTGGAATCTGCCAGTAGCCCTTTGTGAGATCGAGGGTGGTTATGTACCTGGCGTTACCCAACTTCTCAATCAACTCATCTACCCTGGGCATAGGATACGCATCGAACTTGGAGATCTCATTCAACTTTCTGAAATCGTTACAGAACCTCCAAGTTCCATTGGGCTTTGGGATTAGCACAATTGGGCTGGACCATTCACTCTGTGACACCTCAATTACCCCCAGAGCAAGCATACGTTTTACCTCGGCAGATACGGCTTCCCTACGTGCCTCGGGTATCCTATAGGGCTTAAGGTTTACTCTGCTTCTAGGCTCAGTTTCAATGTGATGATGGATGAGGTGTGTACGCCCTGGGAGGTCAGAGAACTTGTTTTTGTTTTTCTGTAAAAATTCCTGAGCCTCCTGTTTCTGTGACACTGATAGAGTATCACCTACCTTGACTGGAGGGATTGGTGATGACAAATTATTAACCGTATTTGTCGCCACCAAGGATTCCCTGTCTTTCCAGGGCTTGATCAAGTTTATGTGATAAACTTGGAAAGGCTTCCTTCTACCTGGTTGGTGCACCTTGTAGTTCACCTCACTGATCTTTTCAACAATTTCATAGGGACCTTGCCACTTCGCCAAGAATTTACTCTCAACAGTGGGGACTAGTATAAGGACCCTATCGCCTGGGTTGAATGTCCTGATTCTTGCGGACCGGTTGTAAATTCTACTTTGGGCCTCTTGAGCCCTCTGGAGGTGTTCCCTTACCAGGGGCATTACAGTGGCTATACGGTCCTGCATTTGTGCTACATGCTCAATAACACTCTTGTATGGGGTGGACTCATTCTCCCATGTCTCTTTTGCAATGTCTAGTAGACCCCTAGGGTGATGACCATAGACCAACTCGAATGGTGAGAACCCTGTGGACGCTTGGGGCACCTCCCTAATAGCAAACATGAGGTAGGGTAATAAATGATCCCAGTCACGCCCATCTTTTGCCACCACTTTCTTCAACATATGTTTCAAAGTTTTATTAAATCTCTCCACCAATCCGTCCGTCTGGGGGTGGTACACAGAGGTACGGATGTGTGAGATTTTAAATAGTCTGCATAATTCCTTCATTACTTTCGACATAAATGGCGTACCTTGGTCAGTTAGGATTTCTTTGGGGATCCCAGTCCTAGAGAACATATAAAACAACTCACGTGCAATTGTTTTAGATGCAGTGTTTCTTAAGGGTACAGCCTCAGGATAGCGGGTCGCATAATCCAGGACTACCAAAATATACTGGTGTCCTCTAGCTGACTTTACAATGGGACCCACTAAATCCATGGCAATACGCTCAAAAGGCACCTCTATAATAGGGAGCGAAACCAAAGGACTGCGAAAATGTGACACTGGGGCACTAACCTGACATGTGGGGCACGACTCACAGTATTTTTTAATGTCATCATATATGGCCGGCCAAAAAAACCTCTGGAGAACCCTCTCTCGCGTTTTGTCAGTCCCCAAGTGTCCCCCAAGAACATGGTTATGTGCCATGTCAAGCACCTGACGCCGGTACGGCTTAGGTACCAGAAGCTGTTCCACAATCTCATCCTTAACCTTATTAACCCTATAGAAAAGATCATTAGTCACCGAAAAATGTGGAAATCTTTTTTCAGCATCTGGTTCCTGAGGTACCCCATTCATTACAGCAACCTGCTCTCTCGCATTTTTGAGAGTGGGGTCCTGTAATTGTGCAGCCCCAAAATTATCTCTAGACACCTCTAAGTCTAGTATATTTTGCTCAGTGGGAGGAGCCTCCTCCTCCCCAGCCAGGACCTGCAAAGGAAAACAATCATTTTCATCCTGCATACTTTTATCATTCACAGTGGACAAGGCAACCCCCTTAGAGGTATCCTCACTCCTTTTGGGGATTTTTCTTTTTTCCCAGAGAGCCCAGAATAATGGAAAATCGCGCCCCAATATTACATTATGCATGAGGTTTTTAACCACACCCACTTCATATTGTACGGTGCCTTGTTCAGTCCCGACTTTAGCCAGCACTATAGGGTACATTTTTGTATCACCATGTATGCACACAACACTCATATGCTTTTTAGACTCTAAGTCCCCAGTCACCAGGCTAGCATGCACCAAGGTTACAAGGCTTCCTGAGTCCATTAACGCTTTAACAGGAAAGTCATTGATTGTAATATCGCAGATTTGCGGTTCAGTCTCTAGTCCAGGAACTGCAGCACAAGATGGTTCCGCAAATAGCGACTGACGCCGGCTAGCGTCACATTCCATGGGTTCAGAGGTAAGAGGGCAATGGGCCGACACGTGTCCCGCCTCATGGCATCTCCAACACTGGATAGGGCCTGGTCTCTTTGGCAAGGAGTCCTTTTCAGAGCCCCTTAGCCACCCGGGACCATCACCAGTCTTTTGTCCCTGAGACACCACTTGAGCCCTTTTCCCCCCATCAGCACCCCTCCACACTCCCCCAATAGATGGAAGTCTCTTACCAGCTGACGGCACAGATCTGGCGCTCCGGGGAGGTGAAGATGCTGCAGGAACATCACGGAGGTAGTCCTCAGTCGCCTGGAACCTCTCCACAAGGTTGACAAGTTCGTTTGCGTTCTTAGGATCACCTTGTCCCACCCAGCGTTGCAGGTCAGTCGGAGGTAGCGATCCATCACGACCTTCTCTAGGATTTGTGCAGGAGTAGAAGTGTCTGGCTCCAACCACTTTCTTGCCAAATGGATTAGGTCATACATCTGGGACCTCGCTGATTTGTCCAGACTGTAGCTCCAGTTGCGTACCCTCCGGGCACGGACTGCAGTAGTAACTCCTAGTCGGGCAAGTATCTCCTCTTTTAGCCGAGTATAGTCCTTAACCTCTTGCTCACTGAGGTCATAGTAGGCCTTTTGGGGTTCACCTGTTAAATAGGGCGCAATTACCTCTGCCCACTCAGCGGCTGGTAACTTCTCTCGCTCAGCCACGCGCTCAAATACTGTTAGAAAGGCCTCAACATCGTCCTCAGCAGTCATCTTTTGCAGCGCTTTCTGCACAGTCCTTCTCCCAAAAAAAATCTCTGGAGCGGCTCCCATCACTATGGGTGGATTAGTAACCACAGGCGCCTCACGATTTACTATCAGGTGCTCGATAAGTTGTTGTTGGCTTTGGCGCAAAACTTGCAACTCTTCCTTATGCATCTGCTGTTGTGCCGCCATGGACTGTTCATGTCGTTGCTGTTGTTGCAAACTCACTTGCATAAACTGCTTCAGCATCTCCTCCATGTTGCTGGACTGTTCTTGGAGTGTAGTTGCAGCTTTCACCCAAGACATAAGCAGCTGTAGCCAAGTCTGTCCACACCGTTGCCCCTAGCAACCGACTTTGCCCGCATTCGAACACCAATTGTAAGGGATCTTCCCGGGGTAGGGTGTGTTTGGACACAGTTCACAGCAGACTTGGAATTTATAAAGCAGATCTTGGCGTTTATTCGTGGTACAAACAGTCCAGCAAACAAAATATACAGCAACACCGTGCTTTCTAAGTACAACAAAAATAAAAAGTCCTAGCCCGGCTGGGCGCTTACTAACAGGTTCTGCTCACCTATCTGACACTTACAAACACAGCGTCTTTCGCCTGGATATCGCAGGGTGAGTTTTAGCTCCAGCAGTGTCTGTGCTTGCAGCTTCCTTCAACACACAGATTGTTCATTCCCTGGCTGAGAAGCAATCACCTGCAGACCCTACAGAGCCTTTAGCTTCCCAGGCTAATTAGGATCCAAGCTCACCTGATCCCAAACCCAGAACTGGATCGGGGGATGTGGAATGACAGGTCCCTCTACCAAACCTACCTGCCATTCCATATAAACCCAGGCCCGGCAAAATTAAATAACAATTCAGCAGCATATCGCTGCTGAGAAACTGATCCATCCTGGATTTACCATCTCACACTGTGTAGCAACCTAGGTGAGATGTACACCCCCTCGATCACTTCTCCAGTGACATGTCTACAATATATATATATATATATATATAATTTTAGCAGAGACCCTAGGGAATAAAATGGTGATCATTTGCAATTTTTTTTTATGTCACATGGTATTTGCACATCTCTTATTCAAGTGCGATTTAAAAAAAAAATCACTTTAATGAGTTAAAAAAAAAAATATATATTTTTGTAAAATATTAAAGATAATGTTACGCCAAGTAAATAGATACCTAACATGTCAGTCCTCAAAATTGCGCAACGCTCGTGAAACGGCGACAAGCTATGGTACTTAAAAATCTCCATAGGCGACGCTTTAAAAAAAAAAATGTCTACAGGTTACCAGTTTAGAGTTACAGAGGAGGTCTTGCGCTAGAATTATTGTTCTCGCTCAAATGTTTGCAGTGATACCTCACATGTGTGGTGCAAACACTGTTTACATATGCGTGCACCACCTTTGTATGCGTTTGCTTCTGCTTGCTAGCACGGAGGGATGGGGCGCTCTCCTCCTTTTTATTTTTTTTATTTTTATTTTTTCCTTTTCTTTTATTTATTTAAAATATATATATATTTACATTGTACCCTTTTTTATTTTATTTATTTTAATAAAAAAATATATATTTCTTATTATAATTTATATATATATATATATATATATATATATATATATATATATATATAGATAGATAGATAGATAGATAGATAGATAGATATATAGATATATATAGATATATATAGATATATATAGATATAGAGAGAAGAGAAAAGTAATCTTAGGAGAAAATATAGATAGGGAAGGAATAAGAGGTAGTCGGGGTAGTCGGGGTAGTTGGGGTAGTCGGGGTCCTGGGGAAGTACATGGTAATAAACACATACCATGAATGCCGAGAATAGGACTATAAATGGAGATTACTGACAGGTCTTAGTAGGGGAGCATCGAAATTTGGAAGGCAAAAAGAGTCGCCTAGGGATTCCATATATTCTCAGAGTTGGATATTTTATCTGTAGTTGCCATACTTCTAACAGAGGATGGATTGCTAGCTTATTGTTCCACCATGGGAGGCTCCTCGGCTTCAAGAGACGGTTAAATAGAAGATTGGAGATAGGCTTTTATGCCGATGTACGTTTTCTATCAGAGTTCTGAGCAATTCATTTCCGCATAGCCTTTCATAGCTGCTCCATACATTGAGTAAGAAGTGGGCGGGGCTCGCCCGGGAGACGTCACCCGGCTGCGTTCATAAGCTGTAAATTTTGATACTTGAAGGTTATTGTGGTTATTGCTCGTCTAGGCAGAATGTACTGGATGTTCTCTACGTCCTACAGGGCTTTTTGCGTAAGAAATGAGAAGAATTGTATATCGTCGTGTCACCAGAGGCCGTTCCCCCTGTTCCTGAAACACTCTTATCTTCTCAAAAACAGAAGTTTTTTTTGGTGAGGTGTGTCTATACTTAAGAACAAAAAAATGAACTGTATACATATATAAGAGCTTACCAGTCCTTCGATGTGGTGGCAGCATTAGTTTTTTTTTTTTTTTTTTTCAAGGCTAAAGAACATTTTCTGCAAGAACAGAAAAATAACCTGTTGATCCTTCCAGAAATCCAAACGAAACGCGTAAATAATGCATGTCGGGTTATTCATTGTTAATCGCACCGCAAAAGCGGAGGCGCACTGTCCGCGTTCATTGCTGTGCACCCATCCCTGCACTATATGTGCAGCTGCTGCATCTCCATTGGCTAACACAGGCTGCCCGCACACAGTGCCCTCCCATGCTTAAACAAATGTCTCTGTACCAGGGGTGGCCTGTCCTATAAGGGTGCACGGGTGCCCTCCCCCCATGTCTATCGCTGCCTTCCCTATTCATGCATCTGGCTCGTTTCAGGACACCAGATGCATGGATTCCAATGCAGAGGGGGGGGGGGGGTGTTTTTTTTTTTTTTTTGAAGCACCGATTTAGAGCCAGACACTCTCTAATATAATAGGCTTCAATATAGGGTGTTCTTGGGTTGCAGACAGTGCGCTCTGAGCCCACCCAGGTGTGTTACAACAGTGATCCTTCTCCCGGCCAATCAGGAAGCGGGTTTTAACACTGGTCACCCGATTTGACTGAAAGGACAGGCGGTCCTATTGGACGCCTAGGAGGGGAGGAGCTGGAAGCTGCCATGGAGGAGAGGACACGAAGCCGAGCCACTGCTGCTAACAGGAGGGGAGGTGTTTGTAGTCCAAATCGGGAGAGCAGCCTAGGGTGACGGTGCTGCCGCTTCATGAAGACAATACAGAAAGAAAAAAAATATATACTATTGTACAAAAGAGAACACTAATGCAGGAACATCCAAGGACTAGTGGGCTGGAATATATTACATAATTCTGCCATAAAAACACACTCTGCCAATGCTGCCCACCTTAGACTTGGGAATCCAGCAACAGAAAGCTGTAAAAATAAACAGGAGGGCGCAAAAGCTTAGTGCATTAAAATAAAAAAAATAAAAACACTTTAGTACAATTTCAAATGCCAAAAACATACTGATAAATATACTCCTAAGTTGGCATAGTCAACAGTCTCACTATAAGATGATCCTGCAGTGGGTTTACCAAGCGCAAACCAAAGCTTCAGTTAGCAAGCTTACTTGTGTTTGGGGACCCGATCCCATCCCTGAGGAAGGTAGTGTGTGTCCCGAAACTCGTTTCCCGAAACACGTAAGCTTTCCAATTGAAGTGATGGTTTGGGCTTGGTGATACCATCAACAGTCACACTATAATAGGATCCAGCAGTGGAGCGGTGTCACCAAGCCCATACCATCGCTTTCATTGGCAAGCTTACACATTTAGGGAGAAGCCCTCCCATCCCTGAGGAAGGGGCGTGCATGGCATGAAACAAGTTTCCCCAAATGCAAAAACTTGCCAATTGGAACTCGTTTCCCGAAACACGTAAGCTTTCCAATTGAAGTGATGGTTTGGGCTTGGTGATACCACCAGCAGTCGCACTATAAGATGGTCCAGCAGTGGGCGGTTTTACCAAGCCTAACCCATCGATTCAGTTGGCTAGCATCCCTGAGGAAAGAGAGGAAGAACAGTAATATTATAAATATTCAATATATTGAATATTAATAAATATATTCGTGTACGTTAAACACCCTAATATACCTTTTTAATTATACTACTTATACCCTCCTTTTATGTGCCTTTAAAAGTCCACCCTAGGGGAAACCTTTTTTTTTGTTCCTGTCCCTGAGGAAGGCAGTGTGTCTGCCGACACACATAAACTTGCCAAATGCAGGGATGTTTTGGGCTTGGTGGTCACCACCAACAGTCACTCTATATAGTGTGTTTCAGGAAACGAGTTTCGGGAGACGCACTCCCTTCCTCGGGGATGGGAAGGCCTCTCCCAAAATGTGTAAGCTTGCCAATTGAAGTAATGGTTTGGCTTGGTGACCCCGCCCCACAGCTGGATCCTCTTATGCCCTGTACACATGGTCGGAAATTCCGACGGAAAAGATCCGATCGGATTATATTGTTGGAAAATCCGATCGTGTGTGGGCTCTATCGGACTTTTTCCGTCGGAAATTCCAAAAGGGAAAAAATTTGAGAGCAGGATCTAACATTTTTCAGACAAAAAACTCCGATCTGACTATTTCCGATCGTTTGTAGGGAATTCGTACGGACAAAGTGCCACGCATGCTCAGATCAAATTACGAGACCAAAGCTATTGGCTACTAGCCTCCTACGTAGTCCCGTCGTACACAACGAACGTCATCACGTTCCGAACGATCGGATTTTCCGACAACTTTGTCTGACCGTGTGTATGCAACACCAGTTTCGGACAAAATCCATTGGAAAAAATGTGATGGATTTTGTGGTCGGAATGTCCGACCGTGTGTACAAGGCATTACAGTGTGACTGTTGGTGGTGTCACTAAGCCAAAAACCATCACTTCAATTGGCAAGTTTTTGCATTTGGGGAAACTTGTTTCGTGCCACGCACGCCCTTCCTCAGGGATGGGAGGACCTCTTCTTAAATGTGTAAGCTTTCCAATGGAAGCGATGGTATGGGCTTGGTGACATCGCCCCACTGCTGGATCCTCTTTTGTGTGACTGTTGATGGTATCACCAAGCCCAAACCATCACTTCAATTGGAAAGCTTATGTGTTTCGGAAAACGAGTTTCAATTGGCAAGTTTTTACATTTGGGGAAACTTGTTTCATGCCATGCACACCCTTCCTCAGGGATGGAAGGGCCTCTCCCTAAATGTGTAAGCTTGCCAATGGAAGTGATGGTATGGGTTTTGTGACACCGCCCCACTGCTGGATCCTCTTATAGTGTGACTGTTGGTGGTGTCACTAAGCCAAAACACTTCAATTGGCAAGTTGACATGTTTCGAGAGACGCACTCCCTTCCTCAGGGATGGGAGCGACTCTCTCAAAACGCATAAGCTTGCCAATTTAAGCGATGGTATGGGCTTGGTGACACCGCCCTACTGCTGGACCCTCTTATAGTGTGACTGTTGATGGTATCACCAAGCCCAAACCATCACTTCATTTGGAAAGCTTACGTGTTTTGGGAAACAAGTTTCAATTGGCAAGTTTTTGCATTTGGGGAAACTTGTTTCATGCCATGCACACCCTTCCTCAGAGATGGGAGGGCCTCTCCCTAAATGTGTAAGCTTGCCAATTTAAGCGATGGTTTGGGCTTTATAACACACTGCTGAATCATCTGATAGTGTGACTGTTGGTGGGTCCAAACCATCACTTCAATTGGCAAGTTTTACGAGTTTCTTGAAACGAGTTTCAGGAGACATGCTCCCTTCCTCAGGGATGGGAGGACCTCTCCCAAATTAAGTGGCTTGCCAATGGAAGCGATGGTTTGGGCATCGTGACACCGCCCCACTGCTGGATCATCTTATAGTGTGACTGTTGACAACGCTAACTTATGAGTATATTTGTGAAAATGTTGTTTTGGGCATATGAAACTTTATTAAAGTGTGTGTGTGTTTTTTGTTTTTATTTCTTTAGTGATACTTTAGACCAGGGATCTCCAGACTATGGCACTCCAGCTTCGTGGAACTACATGTCCCATGAGTCATTGTAAAACGCTGACATTCATAGGCATGATGGGAATTGTAGTTCCGGAACAACTGGAGGGACATAGACCTTTTTTCTATTGTTAACAAATCATGTATACCCCTACTTCTGTCCAGCGTTATAAATAGTTCTTTGTTTTTAACAACGCAGCCATCGCGGCGCACCGAGATCTGTGGCCAGTGGAGACCTCCACACCGACCTCTCCCCGGTCCAGAACTCCGATCCACCTGCAATAACACGGGATGTTTATTGGATGCGCTTAATTCACTTGGCCCTCATCCACTCCTGACCTCCATATGAAAAGAACGGCTGACCTTTATTTCTACAGAGCTGTTTTTATAGGCGTATGGTTTATTGTGTGTGTGTGCTTGGCATGTTTTATGTTTATTCTTTTCTCTCAAAGGTCACAAAATCTTTTTTTTTTCAATCTGTCTACTTCGTCGTGGGGCATCGAGAGCGGACCTGTAGACTTGTAGGTTGAAAGAGAAATAAGGATGGGTGGGGGGGGGGGCGCAATTCGGAGGTCACCGGAATCATTGAAAAGTGTTGTCACACTTCATGCACATAAAAATAAAATAAATAAACAAAGTAAAATAATAAAAATAAATTTTGACACCTCTCATCACAGCATTATTGCAGCCAGAGTGTCCTTACGCAATATGGTATTTAGTTCCGGGATGTATAATAATAAATGCCCAAAACTTTCAAAGCAAAGAACTTAATTTGGCAAAATAAAAAAGCCTGATGCCCTTATGCCCACCTCATTGAGCACAAAAGGGTAGGAAGAGTTGGTTTTGTGGATATCCAAGATTACTGGATGGCCACACAGCTCAATTAAAGCAATGCTAACTCCCCTCTCCAGATAATCTATGGGTCCATATTAGGGATCCTCACTTTTTTACGTTCTTCAGACCTTTGGGCCACCCTAGCACGGCCTTTCTCAACCTTTTCAACACAGATGAACCCTTGAAATAGTTCTCCGGTCTCGGGGAGGAACCCCTGCTAAAAATTAGAAACCTACAATTCATGATACATTAGTGTGATGGTCAGTGGGAAGAACGGTCCTTACACTTGTGGTCATTGGGAAGAATTACCTCTTTACAGAGAGCTAAAAAGATCAATGGTGTCGGTGGGAACTTATCTGAGAGGCAGAAATTGCCCAATGCTGAAGGAACCCCTACAACCTCTGGAGGAACCCTGGTTGAGAATCACTGCTAACAGACAGGTGGAAAGGGTTGACCTATCCTCTCTTCCTGCCACAAATAGAGCAGCATTCCTGGCTTGGAGATCTTTGACCGATACGGAGACTTACAAGGACCATAACTAAACGGTCCTAACCCCACTCTCAGCCCTAGAGTTTATTTTTTATTCCTCATCTTTCATTGAGACACTGGCAAACCGCAGGAATTAAATGGATAGATGATTTATTCTCTAAGCCACAACTTGAATCCCTAACAGACTTCCAAAGTTCTTATGACCTCCCATCCAAGGACTTCTTTTCTTATACATGTATATCAACTTTCCCGAAAGTCCATCCGAAACCTTCTATGCGCGTACACCCAGTAGCTTGGCAATTTTTCATGAATCGCAAACCCACCTTCAAAGGTATCTCAGTTTTTTACTCTTTTCTTCATAACAAATGTACATTTACTAAAACTCCCCATATGACGCAATGGGAATCGTACAAAGTCTATACCAGCCTCCTTTCTCGACCTTTTCAACACAGAGGAACCCTTGAAAAACTTTCCAGTCTCAGGGAAGCCCTGCTAAAAATGAAAAATCTACAACTCATGATACATTTAGTGTGTTGGTCAGTGGGAAGAATTTTCCTAAGCCCTTGTACACACGGTCGGACATTCCGACGGAAAAAGTCCGATCGGACCATGTTGTCGGATAATCCGACAGTGTGTGGGCTCCATCTGACTTTTTCTGTCGGAATATCTTATATTAGAGCTGGGCTATAAAACCTTCCGACAACATGTTCCTATCGGACTTTGTCCGATTGTGTGTAGAGAATTCCGATCGGACAAAGTGCCACGCATGCTCAGATCAAATTCCTAGACCAGGGATCTGCAATTAGTGGGCCTCCAGCTTTTGCAACAGCTGGAGGTCCGCTAATTGCAGATCCCTGTCCTAGACCAAAGCTATTGGCTACTAGCCTGAAGGTTGTCCCGTCGTAATGAAATAACGTCGTCACGTTACGTACGATCGGATTTTCCGACAACTTTGTCCGACCGTGTGTATGCAACACAAGTTTCAGACAAAATCCGATGGATTTTGTTGTCGGAATGTCCAACCGTGTGTACAAGGGCTTACACTTGTGGTCATTGGGAAGAATTAGCCCTTACAGATAGCTAAAAAGATCAATGGTGTCAGTGGGAACTTATCTGAGAGGCAGAAATTGTTCAAGGAACTCCTAGCATCCTCTGGAGGAACCCTGGTGTTCCATGGAGCCATAGTTGAGAAACCCTAGTCTATACAGATAACAGTGGTTAACAGCTACATGGCATTTCTGTAGCGTCACATATTGTACCAACCATTGGGAGTTATCCCAAAAGGTAGTATCGCGCCGGTACCCAACTCCGCACCCCCTAGCAAAATTTGCACCACATAATTCCCCCCTCTGCTGGAGAGGTTTGCGGGCAGACTGGTTCCCTCCTTCATATATTTTGGTTGTGCAAGAGCTTAACAAGCTACTGGAACCCATGTGTTCCAGCTTATCTGGCAACTCGCTGGGGTTACTTGTTAAACCTGACCCGGCTCTTGCATTATTGTACCGAGGAATTATACAGATCCCCATGGAACGTCACACAATTACTGTCATTTAACTTTGGTTGCAACATCTCTGCTGACCAGACTTTGGAGATCAGACCAAGCCTCTAATGTACGCTGCCTTGAAAAAGTATTCACACCCCCTGAACTTTTCCACATTTTGTCAAATTACAACCAAAAAGGTAAATGTTTTTTATTGAGCTTTTATATGATCGACCCACACAAAGTGACACACAATTGTGAAGTGGAAGGAAAATGATAAATGGTTATGAATTTTTTATTTTTTTTTGCAAATATCTGAAACGTGTGGCATGCATTTGTATTCATAGTGGAACCAATTGCCTTCATAAGTCACCTAATTAGTAAATAGAGTCCACCTGTGTGTAATTTAATCTCAGTATAAATACAGCTGTTCTGTGAAGCCTTCAGAGGGTTCTTAGAGAACCTTTAGTGCACACACAGCATCATGAAGGCCAAGGAACATACCAGACAGGTCAGGGATAAAGTTGTGGAGAAGTATAAAGCAGGGTTAGGTTATAAAAAAAATCTCCCAAGCTTTGAACATCTCACGGAGCTCTGTTCAATCCATCATCCGAAAATGGAAAGAGTATGGCACAACTGCAAACCTACCAAGACATGGCCGTCCACCTACACTGACCGGCCGGGCAAGGAGAGCATTCATCAGAGAAGCAGCCAAGAGGCCGTGTGTGTGCCAGTCCACCGTACTTTTGAAAAGAAGACTTTCCCCGGCCCAGAGAAAAGTCTGCTCGTTTTGAGCGTGTCTCCAGGTAGCTGGGACCAGCAAAGGAGGCATCGCTGGCCCCGTTACCTGGTATGGACTTAAAGGGGAATCCCTACGCCGAAAAATGGGCGTGGGGGTTCCCCCCTAGGTCCATATCAGACCCTTATCCGAGCACGCTACCCGGCCGGCCAGGAAACGAGCGAGCGCCCCCTCCCCTCCTGAGCCGTACCAGGCCGCGTGCCCTCAACATAGGGGGTGCCTTGGGGAAGGAGGGACCGCGCGGCCCCCCCACCCCAAAGTACATTGCCCCCATGTTGATGAGGACAATGGCCTCTTCCCGACAACCCTGGCCGTTTGGTTGTTGGGGTCTGCAGGCGGGGGGCTTATTGGAATCCGGGAGCCCCCTTTAATAAGGGGGCCCCCGGATCCCGCCCCCCCTATGTGAATGAGTATGGGGTACAATGTGCCCATACCCATTCACCTGTGAAAAAAATAACACAACACACAAGGGTTAAAATAGTTTATTGCACAGCTCCGGGGGTCTTCTTCCGTCATCTGGGGTCTTCTCGCCGAACTACTCCGCTATCTTCTGCTCTTTTGCTAGCTGAGGAGCCCGGCTTTCTCCTTCGCCGCCGCTCTCTTCTTCCGACTTCGGGGGTCTTGTCCCCCTCTTTGGTTCTTCTTTCCGGGCCACCACGCCTTCTTCTAGCTCCTTTACAAGCGGTGGCCCGGTCTTCTGTCACCGCTGTCGCCGTCTTCTGTTCTTCTGTTCTGGAGATGTTGCCTCGTCGCTGTCTCCGGTCACTACTTTTTTTTTTTGGGGATGAAAACGAAAATCGGAAGAGCAAGACTACGCATTCTCAGAAAAGAAAGAACACATACAAAACAATTTAACACATTACATCACTTCTGAAGTTGAATTTGGTCATCTAAAAATGTACGTACTGTATGTTGAGTGATCTCTTTATTTTTCGATATGAGAGTAGCATGCAACAAAAAACTTTGTTTAATCGATTAACCTGAATGTGTGTACCGGGCTTTAAAGTCTGCAAAAGACTTGAGACTGGGGCGGAGGTTCACCTTTCAGCAGGACAACGACCCGAAACATACAGCCAGAGCTACAATGGAATGGATTAGATCAAAGCATATTCATGTGTTAGAATGGCCCAGTCACAGTCCAGACATAAATCACATTGAGAATCTGTGGCGAGAATCGAAAATTGCTGATCACAGACGCTCTCCATCCAATCTGACAGAGCTTGAGATATTTTGGGAAAAAATGTCCCTCTCTAGATGTGCAAAGCTGGTAGAGACATCCCCAAAAAGACTTGTCTTGAAAGTATTGACTCCGGGGGGGCGCCATACAAATGCCCCCCCCCCCCCCACACTTTTTACATATTTATTTGTAAAAAATGTGGAAAAGCATTTATCATTTTACTTCCACTTCACAATTATGTGCCACTTTGTGTTGGTCTATCACATAAAATCCCAATAAAATACATTTACGTTATTTTGGTTGTAACATGACAAAATGTGGAAAATTTCAAGGGGGTATGAATACCTTTTCAAGCCTTTATATCTGAGATAGTTGAACAAACCTTTATATTTTTGTACGAACTGGACTCTGGCTCTCAGATCCTACTACAAATTTACTAAGTCGTGGAACCCGTGGATCCGAACGTATCCCTTCTAATATGTTATCTATACAACTATTTTGTACTATTTGGCAACTTGTAGTTAATTTTACTTGTTGTTATGAAACACAATCTCACTTGATGTACCAATGTCCCGTATGTCATGTCCCGTATGTCATGTCCCGTATGTCATGTCCCGTATGTCATGTCCCGTATGTCATGTCACGTATGTCATGTCCCGTATGTCATGTCCCGTATGTCATGTCCCGTATGTCATGTCCCGTATGTCATGTCACGTATGTCATGTCCCGTATGTCATGTCCCGTATGTCATGTCACGTATGTCATGTCACGTATGTCATGTCCCGTATGTCATGTCCCGTATGTCATGTCCCGTATGTCATGTCCCGTATGTCATGTCACGTATGTCATGTCCCGTATGTCATGTCCCGTATGTCATGTCCCGTATGTCATGTCCCGTATGTCTCGGGTTCTTTATCGCCTATTTGTATTATTTTTCCATTCCTATATTTAATAACAAAAAAAAAAAAAAAATGCCCAAAACTTTGCAGAGCGGAGTACTGGCCTAATCTACATTGTATGCATTTCAATGTTTATACTGATGCTAAATATAGTTGTTTGGAGTAGAAGAGACGTCGGCGGTGCTGCAACCTATAGGTCCGGTTGGCGCTGCCCGCTCTGCCCCTGTAAATATTACGTGCATACAGTATTTGGACACGTCGGAAAAATGGATTTTAGTTTAATTTCTGGTTCATTCGTTGGGTTAAAGGCGTTCTAAAGGCTCAAAGTTTTTCACGCATTTTAAAGCAGAATTAAAAGTCAGAGGTTACAAATACTTTATCTGCTGACTTTTACTATTCGGACGTTTTATCTGTCCGGGCATCCAGCGGGGTCCGCTCCAGAGACCGTTCTTAAAATCGGCTCTTGGGAATCTGTGCTGGAGAGGAATCTGTGATGAGAGGATCTGTGGTTGGGGGGGGGGGGGGGGGGATCTGTGATGAGGGAATTCTGGGATGGGGGAGGGAAGGAGACCTGTGATGAGGGGGAGGGGATCTGTGATGGGGGGGGGAAATCTGTGATGAGGGGATCTGTGATGGGGGGGGGGATCTGTGATGAGATGATCTGTGATATGGAGTTTGCGGTTTGGAATTGAATAGAATTTTGCATATAGACAGGATGCTGTTGTATGTAAATCTGACTTCCTGATAAATGACATTTTAGTTTTAATTCTAATGATATAAAATAATGGATGTGGAAGCCTTTTGGTGGGTTTTGTTTTTTGTTGGGGGGGGGGGGGGCAGAATGGAATTCTTGGCCCCGGTAGCACAATGTCTTGGACCAGCCCTGTGGTTAAGTGATTTCGGACTCTTCAAACATTAATAAAAGTCCGGAACTCTCACATCCCGTCATCCGAATGAATACGATTGGAATTTGTTGTTTTTCGTTATAATTTATTTCGGATTCATTGAAGTTCATTACTATTGTAATAAGGAACGGTAATAACAAAACAATCTCTTTTCCCGTCGTTTCCAAGATAGACCTTGACAATGACACATATAGATTTTACTACTATATCATCCCCGGAACGTTCAGCTCAGTCAATATATACTTCCCATAGGATCATAAATTCCTCACGTTCCCTCCATGTCACCTATAGATCACTCAGCCGCTGATAGGGCAATGTGGAAGTTCGGAGAGATTTCGTTTTTTAAAGATAATGAGATCAGCATGCACAGGTGGATGGTCCAAGGCTGATTGGTCAAGTGACAACACACACACTATATTACCAAAAGTTTTGGGACACCTGCCTTTACACGCACATGAACGTTAAATCCCATCCCAGTCTTATTCCCCGCACACACGGTCGGATTCTCCGACGGGAAATGTGAGGATGTGAGCTGGTTGGCTGAAAGTCCGACTGTGTGTATGCTCCATTGGACAATTTTTATTTATTTATTTTACTTATCTGCACATTTTGGAACTGTCTAGTGATTCTTTTGATTTTTTTGTTTATTACGACTTCTACAAAGGACTTTTTTTTTAGAAATAAGCGCTGTTTTTATACTGATATTCTCGTATATATTGATGAATTGTTTGTATAACTTTTTTTATTTATTTTACTTTCCGCCAACAAATTTTGACTAGCAGGTTCTCAAATTTTCCGCCAACAAAACTTTTTCGGACTATATATGTGTATATTGTGTGTGTGTGTGTGTGTGTGTGTGTGTGTATATGTATGATATATATATATATATATATATATATATATATATATATATAATTAATTAATATGTATAAGAGAGATATAGATATTAATTATATATTTTATTTATATTATTTATATATCTATATCTCTCTCATACATATATAAATAATATAAATAAAATATATAATATGTATGAGAGAGATATAGATATATAAATAATATAAATAAAATATATAATATATATATATTAATTAATATGTATAAGAGAGATATAGATATTAATTATATATTTTATTTATATTATTTATATATCTATATCTCTCTTATACATATTAATTATATATTTTATTTATATATCTATATCTCTCTCATACATATTATATATTTTATTTATATTATTTATATATGTATGAGAGAGATATAGATATATAAATAATATAAATAAAATATATAATTAATATGTATAAGAGAGATATAGATATATAAATAATATAAATAAAATATATAATATGTATATGAGAGATATAGATATTAATTATATATTTTATTTATATTATTTATATATCTATATCTCTCTCATACATATTAATTATATATTTTATTTATATTATTTATATATGTATGAGAGAGATATAGATAAATAAAATATATAATTAATATGTATGAGAGAGATATAGATATATAAATAAAATATATAATTAATATGTATGAGAGAGATATAGATAAATAAAATATATAATTAATATGTATAAGAGAGATATAGATATATAAATAATATAAATAAAATATATAATTAATATGAGAGAGATATAGATATTAATTATATATTTTATTTATATTATTTATATATGTATGAGAGAGATATAGATATATAAATAATATAAATAAAATATATAATTAATATGTATGAGAGAGATATAGATATATAAAAAAAAAAATATATATATATATATATATATATATATATATATATATATATATATATATATATATATATATATATATATATATATATATATATATATATATATATATATATATATTAGAATATATTAAAAAAAAAGCACCCCCTGCACACACCCCAAATAAAAAGCACAGTGTTGGACAAGCACGTGTATGTAAACCTAAATTGCGAGTAATACTCCATGTTCCCATCACACACGTTCCTGGATAAGCTCTCAAAAGTTTGGGTCCTGCAGCTGGAAACTGGTTCAGAAAGTCACAAAGGAGATATTTGCCAGCGCACCACGGATCAACAAGGTAGCGTCCAAACTGATTGTTTATTGCATGATCACATGACAAGGATAGTGCAGTGTTTCAGAGTCGCACAGGACCCCTTCATCAGGCATGAAAAAAAAAAAAAGTTGTGTAAAAAAAAAAAAAAATTTCAAAGCACCCCACCCCCCACCCACACCCCAAATAAAAAGCACAGTGCAGGACAAGCACGTGTATGTAAACATAAATTGCAAACGCACGCGTGAGATATCACCTTGAACGTCGGAGTGAAAGCAATAATTCTAGGGCCATAATTCAACTTATAACCTGATAAAGGCTTTTTAAAAGTGTCAAAGTATGGAGAAATATGGGTAACATCGCGATTTCACAGAAAGACTTGGAATGTTTCATTGATGCAACCCCCATCTTTTATATTTTACAAAAAAAAAAATGGGTATACAGCACCTTGAAAAAGTTTCAAATAATAATCAAAACCAAAAAAAAGAAAACAAAGTGCATATGTGCGGAAGGGTTAACTGCCCTATATAAATCTGTAGCCCACAAACGTTGCAAATAAAGTGCCAAAACTTAATGGTGCAAAGTCCTCCATAGGTGTTAAAGTGGCTAGTGCAAAACTTCACTGTAAAACTAAAAATACATAGGAGTATACATAGCAGCTATCAGGCGTACATATAAATAAGCTGTGCAATTCATATAAAAATTGTGCAAACAGGCAAAAGTATCATAGAGTAAAGTGCCAGTGCTTATAAAAAAAAATCAGACAATTAAACAGTCCATATAATGGTGAATGTGCCAATGCTGCTGGTGCAACCTTCAAACACAAAGCATTCCAGGATTGAGTGTAAGCCCTTGTACACACGGTCAGAGATTCCGACAACCAAATCCGTCGGATTTTGTACGTCGAATTTTGTCCACGGATTTTGTCTGAAACTGTTGCATACACATGATCGGACAAAGTTGTCGGAAAAAGAATGTGATGATGTAATTTCGTTACGACGGGACTACGTTCAGGCTAGTAGCCAATAGCTTTGGTATAGGAATTTGATCTGAGCATGCGTGGCACTTTGTCCGATCGGAATTCTCTACACATGATCGGAGTATGTCCGATCAGAGCATTTTTTCGGAAAATTTTACCAACAAGTTGGAAAACTTGGTCTGTCGGATACTCCGACGGAAACAGTCCGATGGAGATCACACACAAAACGCTCCGATCGGACACATTCCGTTGGAATCTCCGGCCGTGTGTACAAGGGCTTAGTGCTGTATAAATCATGCAGGCAAGTCGGTGCATTAATCCTTTCTTTCCCTCCGTTGGGTGAATAGGTGGGTGTCTCCTTACCTCACAGCTGTAAGGCTACAGCATATATCTCAATCGCAACAGGGGTTTTCCTCATATCCCACAACGGAATATCACAGGGCGAATGTACCTGCATTGGCAATGGCATCTACCTCCAGCTTAGTGATGTCACCCCTGATGAGAGACATTTTCTCCATCAGGTCTTTGTTCTTTGGGGAACTTGACTTCTTCAGAAGGTTTGGCTTTTACCTTTTTTTTTGCTGCGTCTTTCCATGTTGGGATGTCCTTCAATTTGATAAAAATCTTTTGCGCCATAGTGCTCCCGTCTCTGCTTCTTGTTGAGACTTTTTAGGAAATCTTATATACAGTTTTGATGCCGCATTTGAAAAGAAGCAACAAGTAGAGTCGTCACCTCGTCCCTTGGGTTTAAAGGGACGAGGTGACAACTCTACTTGTCGCTGCTTTTCAACTGCGACATCAAAACAGTGTCACAGATTGAAGAATACTGTATTTTTAGTATATAAGATTTCCTAAAAAGTCTCAACAAGAAGCAGAGACGGGAGCACTATGGCGCAAAAGATTTTTTATCAAACTGAAAGCGGAGGTCCACCCTAAAATGGACCTTCCGCTCATCGGATTCCTCCCCCCCTCCGGCGCCACAATTGGCACCTTTCAGGGGGGAGGGGGGTGCAGTTACCTGGATAATCCAGGTAACTGCACCCACTTCCGGGCTAGCTCTCTGCGGAAAGGGGCGTACATTACGCCCCTTTCCGCAAGTGCCCGCCCCCTTCCGCAAGTGCCCCGCTGCCTGCTGGGAAACACACAGATCCCAGAGGCAGCGGGGACCGTCCTCATTGCGCAGCGCGGCTCGCGCATGCGCAGTAGGGAACCGGGAAATGAAGCCGAAAGGCTCCATTTCCTGATTCCCATACCCAAGATGGCGGCGGCAGCACTCAAGTGTCGATCTAGAGATCGGCTTCGGGTGCCGACATCGCGGGCGCGCTGGACAGGTAAGTGCCACTATTTTAAAAGTCAGCAGCTGCAGTATTTGTAGCTGCTGACTTTAAAAAAAAAAAAAAAACGCGGAGTCCCGCTTGAAGGACATCCCAACATGGAAAGACACAGCAAAAAAAAAACAAAAAGGTAAAAGCCAAACCTTCTGAAGAAGTCAAGTTCTCGAAGAACAAAGACCTGATCGAGAAAATCTCTCTCATCAGGGGTGACATTACTAAGCTGGAGGTAGATGCCCGTCTTTAATATTGATTGGACCCTGGGCAAAAATTTTCCTTAGGGCCCCCCCCCCATGCAATTTTGCTCTCCACCTTCTCTGAAACATACAATAAATAGCAGCTAGACTTAAAATCAGTTGTATCAAGATGCTGTATCAGATCAGGCAGCATTTGCGATTGGTTGCCAGAAGTTACAGCATATCATTACTGCTTACTGACTGGTTGCTAGAGGTTACAGCACTCCTTAAGGCTCACTGATTAGTTGCTAGAGGTTACAGCACATTTCTGCTTGATGATTGGCTGCTAGAGATTACTGCACAGTAATACTGCTCACTGGTTGCGATAGGTTATAGCACATCTTCTCCTCACTGCAGGGGGGCATGATATACATATGGATGCTGCCTTTATTTACATATTGATGCCGTTGTCCTCAGCTATTTGCATATGCATGTCACTGCTATTTACATATGAATGCCTAGAGGCGATTCAGTTCGCATTGTGCGCTATATAAGTATTTCATTCATTCATTCAATGCCGGTATTTACATGTAAACACAGGGTCTGCAGGTGAGTCATCTGTACACAACAATAGGGCAGAGCTGGGCAGCATTAGTAGCAGCACTTCACACTGAGATGTCAGGACACAGCACAGGACTAAAACTTCAAGGGAATGTAAACTGGGATAGTTGGCAAGTATGAGGCAGCTGCTTTAGGCCCCACAACAATGACAGGGCCCAGGGCAGCTGTAGACGGCCCTGTAGATGCCATTGTCAATGCAGGTACATTCGCCCTGTGATATTCCGTTGTGGGATATGAGGAAAACCCCTGTTGCGATTGAGATATATGCTGTAGCCTTACAGCTGTAAGGTAAGGGGACACCCACCTATTCACCCAACGGAGGGAAAGAAAGCATTATTGCACCGACTTGCCTGCATGATTTATACAGCACTAACACTCAATCCTGGAATGCATTGTGTTTGAAGGTTGCACCAGCAGCATTGGCACATTCACCATTATATGGACCGTTTAATTGTCTGATTTTTTTTTTATAAGCACTGGCACTTTACTCTATGATACTTTTGCCTGTTTGCACAATTTTTATATGAATTGCACAGCTTATTTATGTACGCCTACTAGCTTTGTATACTCATATGTATTTTTAGTTTTACAGTGAAGTTTTGCACTAGCCACTTTAATGCCTATGAGGACTTTGCACCATTAAGTTTTGGCACTTGGCACTTTATTTGCAACGTTTGTGGGCTACAGATTTATATAGGGAAGTTAACCCTTCCGCACATATGCACTTTGTTTTCTTTTTTTGGTTTTGATTATTATTTGACACTATTCTATTTGAGCAAGCATGTCCTATAGTGACGTATAAAGAGTATAATAACTAATAGCTTGATAACGGTGACCTATTTTTCAGCATCTATCTACCTCTTACCTAATATCACCTTTTGTCTCATCCATACTATTCTTTCTCTTTATTCACTTCTATTCTATATTATCCTCCTTCCCCTCACCCTAACTCCCCTTATCTATATACGGTGCGGCACTACCACATATATACGTTTATCTTATTGGGCAGGAGTTAACCCTTTTTCAGTGCATGCAGCAGTATTCCATCTCCCTCCTTTTCTCCTTCACTTGGCTGGCGCAGAGGTACTACACCTACTATATTATCTTGAAAAAGTATTCACACCCTTTGAATATTTTGTCATGTTACAATCAAAAAGGTAAAAAAAAAATTTCAGGTACTTGTATATATAGCGCCGTCAATTTATGCACGAATTACATATACATTGTACATTCACATCAGTCCCTACCCTCAGGGAGCTTACAATCTGTGGTCCCTAACGCACATTCATACATTCTAGGATCAATTTAGACAGGTTCCAATTAAACTACCAGCATGTCTTTAGACCCCTTTCACACCACACTGCCCATAGCGTCGGCGGTAAAACGCTGCCATTTTTAGCGGCGTTTTACCACCGGATTTGAGGCGCATTTCGGCCACTAGCGGGGCGCTTTTACCCCCTGCTAGCGGCTGAGAAAGGGTTAAAACCGCCGGCAATACGCCGCAATAGCGGTGTTTTGCCACCAGTAATGCAGCGCCGCCCCATTGATTTCCATGGGGAGCAGCGGTGGAGGAGCGGTAAACACACCGCACCTTCACTGCTCCAAGGAAGCTGCTGGCAGGATTTTTCCCTGACGTCCTGCCAGCGCACCGCTGTAGTGTGAAAGCCCTCGGAGGTTGATGGGAAGATGGATGGAGCCAAATACAGGGCAATCTTAAGCCCCGTACACACGAGCGGACTTTTCAACATCCAAAGTCTGACGGAATGATTCCGGCAGACTATTCGACCGTGTGTGGGCTGCAACGGACTTTTGATTCGCAAAAGTCTGACAGACTTTAGAAATGGAACATGCTTCAAATTTTTCCTTAAGAACTCCGCCGGACCCAGTTCCTACCGAGAAATTTGCTCGTGTGTATGCTATTCCGACGGACTAAAACCGACGCAAGGGCAGCTATTGGCTACTGGCTATGAACTTCCTTATTCGAGTCCAGTCGTACGTCATCACGTTCAAATCCGTCGGAGTTTGGTGTGATTGTGTGTGGCCAAGTCCGCTCATTCGGAAAGTCCGTCAGAACTCCGCCGAAAGTCTGTCGGACATAAGTCTGGTCGTGTGTACGCGGCATTAGAAGAAAACCTGCAAAAGACTTGAGACTGGGGTGAAGGTTCACCTTCCAACAGGACAGCGACCCGAAACATACAGCCAGAGCTACAATGGAATGGTTTAGATCAAAGCATATTCATGTGTTAGAATGGCCCAGTCACAGTTCAGACCTAAATCCAATTGAGAATCTGTGGCAAGACTTGAAAATTGCTGTTCACAGACGCTCTCCATCCAATCTGACAGAGCTTGAGATATTTTGCATCTGTAATTGCAGAGAAAGGCGGTTCTACAAAGTATTGACTCCGGGGGGGCGCCATACAAATGTAGCCCCCACACTTTTCACATATTTATTTGTAAAAATGTTGAAAACCATTTATCATTTTCCTTCCAATTCACAATTATGTGACACTTTGTGTTGGTCTATCACAGTGATGGTGAACCTTGGCACCTCAGATGTTTTGGAACTACGTTTCCCATGATGCTCATGCACTTTTCAGTGTGGTGGAGCATCATGGGAAATGTAGTTCCAAAACATCTGGGGTGCCAAGGTTCACCATCACTGCTCTATCACATAAAATCCCAATGAAATACATTTACGTTTTTTTGGTTGTAACATGACAAAATGTGGAAAATGCCAAGGGGTATGAATACTTTTTCCAGGCACTGTAATATCGTGTGTTTGTAATAAAATGAATTTGAGTGCAATCCCGAAATCAATTTTGAATATATATATATATAGGAGCGAGTCGGACTATAGAGGTTCTTCTTGAAGGAGCTTCCATTGTAAATATTATTATTTCTCTATGACGTCATGGATTGGCACATTTTCCGCAGTTGAAGCTGCGAGACGTTTTATTCTGAAAACGATCTCTATAACTGGGAACGATCCGATGGAACGTTTTCTTCAGTCGCCAGACTTAACGTGATTTCTTAATGGACCACAAAATTGCTGCGTTTATCCCAAAGGTTATTACAACACTGAGGCTAACCATCGCCCCCCATCGCCCCCCCCCCCATCGCCCCCCATCGCCCCGAGCTCTGCAGACACTCCCTCTCCAAAAACACTTTGATAGCGAGAGAAGTAATTACATCGTAAAATCTGCTTTTCCTGTATGGACAGGATCTCTACACACAGCTGTATTCCTATAGCCTACAGCTGCCGTAATACCAAGCTCCGCACTGTGCGCTCATGTGTGCGTCCACGTCTGTCCCAAGAGTATACATTTGTGATATTGCGGACATATACATCGAATGTTATTTATAAGGCATATGATCTGAGTGAACATTACTGAACACAGATGAGGCTTCAGGGTAAAGCGATAAAGCGACATCTCAGTACAACGATGAGAGTTTCTATCCTCAGCTGGTTCAGTTAAGTTTTGAAAAGCAAAGGTGGAAGCTGATTGGTTGGCATGCACAGCTGCTCCAGATTCTGGCTTCCCCAGTTTTGATAAATCCCCCCCCCCCCCCCCCCAAGTGTCTATATAGTGTAGGGGTCAGGAGTTCAAAATGCACAAGCCGCTTTACAGAGTACAACCAATATTACCCCCTGCACCCGATACAAATCCCCCATCACACTATAGATCCCCCCCCCCAATCTAAATCCACCCCCCCCAAGATCAGGACTGCCCCCCCCCCCCGTCTCCTGAGTACAGACAATCCCCACTGCAGCAAAAAACCCTCAGTACAGATCCCTCCCCCCCACCAACATTTATAAATCCTCCCTCCTCCCCAGTATAGAGCCCCCAGTACAAATGGACCCCTCAACCCCCCCCGCAATGACTTTCTTTCACTCCCCTCCAGCACACTGACTTCTCAGTACAGACCTTCTAGCCCCTCCTCCCGATTATAGACCCCCCCCCCCCAATACAGATGGACCCCTCAGCGCAGACCTAACCCCCATCCATGCTATGACTTCCTCCACCCCCCCCCCCCCAATCTAGATGCAAACATTGCAAAATCCCCACCCCCCGCAGCACTGTCTCCTGAGTACAGACATCCCCCCCCCGCAGCACTGTCTCCTGAGTACAGACACCCCCCCCTCCCCCACAGCACTGTCTCCTGAGTACAGACACCCCCCCCCCTCCCCCGCAGCACTGTCTCCTGAGTACAGACACCCCCCCCTCCCCCGCAGCACTGTCTCCTGAGTACAGACATCCCCCCCTCCCCCGCAGCACTGTCTCCTGAGTACAGACATCCCCCCCCCGCAGCACTGTCTCCTGAGTACAGACACCCCCCCCTCCCCCGCAGCACTGTCTCCTGAGTACAGACATCCCCCCCCGCAGCACTGTCTCCTGAGTACAGACACCCCCCCCCTCCCCCACAGCACTGTCTCCTGAGTACAGACACCCCCCCCCCTCCCCCGCAGCACTGTCTCCTGAGTACAGACACCCCCCCCCCTCCCCCCGCAGCACTGTCTCCTGAGTACAAACACCCCCCCCCTCCCCCGCAGCACTGTCTCCTGAGTACAGAC
>NW_027507764.1:37186692-37195432 GCF_037356315.1 Lithobates pipiens | reverse complement strand
CCTTTATTAGTTTCTCTCTCTCTCCTTGTCTGCCTCCTCCTTGCCTTCCAACTACCAAACTATTACCCGTAGAAACCTTCGCCATCTTAAAGAGGAAGTAAACCCTGATGAGTGTACTTCCTCTTTGATTCCCTGCAAAGGTAAAGCATAATGGACTACTGTGCATCGCATCGCATCGCATCACATAGTAGTCCATTATGTGTCACTTACCTGACACAGGAGCCCAGTGAAGTCACCGCTGTCCCCTGTAGTCCGGAGCATCCATATTCTCGGTGTGTCTCGCCGCTCCGCCGCTGTCATTCGACGAAGCCGCGATGACGTCACTCCCGCACATGCGCACGGGAGCCGCCACACGCGGCATATCGCCGTTGACCGTGGCGCGCTCAGTGCGCCTACACGCCGATGTCTACGGTGCATGCGCCGTAGACAGCGGTGCCTGTCTTTCTGCAAATATCTCCTAAACCATGTAGGTTTAGGCAGGGGTCAAGTCCTGGGGAAAAAAGTGTGGGAACTCCCACCCAAGATCCACTCCCCCACCAAAAAAAAATAAATGATGGGACACTATTCCCTCCGACTGCCACTCTATACACCTAAGCTAGCTGTGGGGGCTATCTTACCAAAGAAACACGTGTGTGTGTGTGTGTCACTTCACTCAGCAGAGCCACTTGGTACTCACGAGTCTGCCGTTCCTGGCCGCCATAGTCGCCACCGCATCAGTACAGGCTACAGCAACTTCCAATCCAGTCCTCACGTCGGCACCTGGCCCTCTCTTCTTCACAGCTCTGCCTTTGCAATTTGTAGAGTGCGCCAATGCTGGGACAAGATCATCCAGTGCCCAGGGCAAACTCCTCACCCCATATGCCCCCTTCTAGCACAAATACCTCCCCCTTTAGCACAAATCCTCACTCCCCATATCCCACCTACAACATAAATCCACAAATTCTCTTACCTCCAATCCCCCCTCTCAGCACAGACCCCTGTCCCCTCCGTCTCCCCCTAGCAGCAAAAATTGCACCTTTCAGCACAAATCCTCACCCTCATATAACCCCTCCCAGTACTATCCCCCTCTCAGCACAGACTCCTGTCCCCTCCGTCTCCCCCTAGCAGCAAAAATCCCACCTTTCAGCACAAATCCTCACCCTCATATAACCCCTTCCAGGACTAATTCCCCTTCTCAGCACAAACCCTTGCCTTCACCTTCTTTCCTAGGACACATCCTCCCCCATCTCCCCATCCCAGCATAAATTCTCCCTTTCATCACAAATCCTCTCATCTCCCCCTTCTCGGCATAAATTCTCTCTCTCATCACAAATCCTCTCTCATCTCCCCCTCCCAGCATAAATCCCCCCTCTTAGCAAAAATCACCCCCCCTCTCCCCCTCCCAGCAAAAAAATTCCCCCTCTCAGCAAAAATCCCCCCCCCCATCTCAAACCTGTGCCTCCTTCTCTTCTCTCCCAGTACAAATCCTCCCCCATCTCCCCCTCCCAGCATATATTACCCCTCTTAGAAAAAAAAACCTCCGCCATCTCCCCTCCCAGCAAAAATCCCCCCTCTCATCACAAATCCTCCCCCATCTCAAACCGCCTCCTTCTCTCCTCTTCCAGTACAAATCCCCCTCCCATCTCCTTCTCCTGTTCTGTAAGAGCAGCCTGATATGCTGGACTTGTAGTGCCCTGGATTATGGGGGACTGAAGAATGGCAGCCTACTCTGCTGGGACTTATAGTGCCCTCTGTGGGGGACTGAGGATTCCTCAGTCCACCCACAGTCTAGGGCACTACAAGTCCCAACATAGGAGGCTGCCATATCTCAGCCCCCAACAGAGGGCACTACAAGTTCCAGCAGAGTAGGCTGCCACCAGTCATCCAAAACACAGCATAAGGCAGCATAGGAGACCGCACAGCCTTTCACCCCCATACACTTCTCCCCACTCTCCCCTTACAATAGTGTCCTCGGCTCCTGGCTGCCCCTCTTCAGAGTCTGAGCGGCATGTCAAACTGCATGGTGGGGGCAGTGGGCGGGATTTCCCCTTGTCAGACGTCCCCCTCCCAGACTCCGGCGCAGCAAACAAGGCTGGAGATCACTCCGGCACCGCTCACACACCTCAGTAGCTGTGGGCAGCAGCGGCCGGATCTACAGACTGGGCATCGGCAGATGCGGCTGGTGACTTCCTTCCTGCACTGTGTCCTTCTGTCCTTCACTATGCGGCGATGCTGGTCATCGGCGCTTAGTAAAGGATCGGCTCGGGCGGCTCTAGTCTGCAAAGGGAACGGCGTTCCTGCTGTGAAAAAAGTGCAGGGACGCCGTTCCCACGCGTTCCCGCAGGACTCGAGCCCTGGGTTTAGGAGATATTTCTTGGACCTACAGGTAAGCCTTAATCTAGGCTTACCTGTAGGTCAAAGTGGTTTGTAAGGGTTTACAACCACCTTAACCCTTCTCTTCTTCTTTTTTTTTTTTTTTTTTTGTGCTACAGATTGTCTCTACAACAAAAATCTCCTCCTTGTCCTGCCCCAACTTGGCCACTTTTTGTCTACAACAGTTCACGGTCACCCACCCTGGATACCTTCGCCCCCCCGCCCCCCCTCACTACCCACAGATTCGGACCCCCCCCCCCCCCAACCGCTACAACCCTATATAAATATAAATATAATATAAAATATAAAACTGCTACAACCCTGGCAGACAGACAATACCAGAAGTCTCGTAGCCGCGCTCTTGAGTGTCTGTGGCGTAAGACCAAGTCACAGCAAGATTTCCACCAATATAAATTGGGCCTCCAAAAATACCATTCCTGCCTCCAAACTGCCAAACAGACCTACCTTATCACTCTCATTAAAGAGGAAGTAAAGGCTATTAAAGGCTATTTAAAAAAAAAAAAAGGCAACCTGCAAGGCAAAGGCATAATGAGCTAGTATTCATAGCATACTAGCTCATTATGAATAACTTACCTGAGAACCAAGCCCCCGAAGCGGTCCTCCATCTTCATCTTCGCCGCTGCCATGGATCGCGGAGTGACTTCCAGGTCTCGCTGCTCCGGCGCTGTGATTCGCCGGAGCCGCGATGACGTCACTCCCCCGCATGCGCACGGGAGCCAACACGAGCGGCATATCGCAGTGATCTGCGGCCGGCTCAGTGTGCCTGTGCGCCGCGGTGGCTGTATTTTAGTAAATATCTCCTAAACCGTATAGGTTTTGGAGATATTTCTTGGACCTACAGGCAAGCCTTAATCTAGGGTTACCTGTAGGTCAAAGTGGTTTGTAAGGGTTTACAACCACTTTAACACCTTCTCACGCAGTGCCCGTCAACTCTTTTTTTTCTACCTTTTACCACTCTACTTCGTCCTCCGTTAACCTCCACCCACTAACTTACTCACTGCCCAGAAGATTGCTAATCACTTCAAAAATAAGAGACAATTCGTCACGAGATCTCCGATCTACAGATATCTCCCTCACTTGACACTCCCTGTCACTCCTGCACAATCAATACTTCCTTTTTTTAACCCAGCTACTACAGAGGAAGTCACTAAACTTTTTTTTCTAACGCCCACCTAACCTCCTGCCCCCTGGACCCTGTTCCTTCTCAAATACTTCGGTCACCATCTGACCCTATCCTGCACTCTAATGCCGCGTACACACGAGCGGATTGTATGGCGTACTTAGTCCGTCATACAATCCGACGGACAGTCCGTCGTACTTTCCACTGAACGGACTTGACCACACACGGATACACAAACAGTCCGTCGAAAGCTTGCGCGATGACGTGTACAGCACGTACGACGGGACTAGAAATAGGAAGTCCAAGACACAGCAAAGCACCCTTCCGCCGTGTAAATCCTTTCTGGGCATGCGCCATTCTTAGTCCGTCGAACTAGCATACCGACGACCGTATTGTCCGCTGAAACCAAAGTACGACGGACAGAATTTCGAAAAAACCGAAATACTTAGTACTCCGGACTGCACGCTGAAAAAGTCAGCTGAAGCCCACACACGAGCGGATTGTCCGCTGAAATGTGTTTCGACGGACTAAGTACGCCATACAATCCGCCCGTGTGTAGGCGGCATAACTCATATCTTCAACCTCTCATACTCTGCTGCAGTGGCTCTCAACCTCAGTCATCAGGCCATGTCTGCAGGTGTTCCTATATTTTGCACAGGTGCTTTTAGCAGAGTCAATGGCTTGGTATTTTGTATAACTATTTTATCTAAGCGAAATTCCAAAACACGGCCTGTTGGGTGTGCTTGAGGACTGAGGTTGAGAACCACTGCTCTACTGGCATCTTCCCCAACCCTCTAAGCCCTTGTACACACGGTCGGAGATTCCGACGGATTGCGTCCTATGTGTGTGGTCTGCATCGGACTGTTTCCATCGGAATATCCGACGGACCAAGTTTTCCAACTTGCCGGTAAAATTTTCCGACAAAATGCTCCTATTGGACATACCCCGATCATGTGTAGCCTACTCCGACGGAAAAAGTGCCACGCATGCTCAGATCAAATTCCTACACCAAAGCTATTGGCTACTAGCGTGAACGTAGTCCCGTCGTAACGAAATAACGTCATCACTTAATGTACAATCGGATTTTCCGACAATTTAGTCCGACCGTGTATATGCAACATCACTTCTGGACCTCTTCCGGGAATTAATCCCGACGGATTTGGTTGTCGGAATCTCCGACCGTGTGTACAAGGGCTAAAACATGTACTAGTCACTCCCATACCTCGTCAGAAAAAGCTCTGATGGTTCCTGACGGAATTCCGCTCAAGCTGTCTTGCCTACACACGGTCACACCACACCAAATTCCGATAGTTTAGAACAGTGACGTACGACGGGACTAGAAAAAGGAAGTTCAATGGCCAGTAGCCAATAACTTCCGTCTCATAGTTGAATCTGAGCATGCGTGATTTTTGGAGTGTCGGAATTACATACACACCATCAGAATTACCGATAGAAAGTTTTTCCGTCGGGAAAGTTGAGAACATGCCATCAATTTTTGGCTGGCTGAAATTCGGACAGCTAAATTCCGATGGAGCGTACACACGGTCGCAATTTTCCGATGAAAAGCTCTCTTCGCCTTTTTCTTGCTGGAATTCCGATCGTGTGTACGCGGCATTACTCTTGGACCTTTCCGCTGCCTTTGATACAGTTGAACACCCCCTCCTCCTCAAAAACTCAATTTGCTTGGTCTCCATGGCTGCACTCTCCGTTGGTTCGAATCTTGCCTATCTCATCGCACCTTCAGTGTCACTTACAACTCCACTTGCTCCTCTTCAACTCCTCTTACCGTTGGGGTCCCCCAAGGTTCTGTCCTTGGACCTCTACTATTCTCGATCTACACTTCCTCCCTGGGTCAGCTGATGGCTCCCATGGCTTCCACTACCATTTATATGCTGATGACACCCAAATCTATCTCACTACCCCTCAGCTCACCCCATCAATCTCCTCACACATCACTGATCTACTAACATACAGCCTGGATGTCAAACCACTTCCTCAAACTCAATCTATCTAAAACCGAGCTCTTAATATTTCCTCCCCCACGTGCCCCTTCCCCTGACTTCTCCGTCAAGATCAATGGCACATCTATCAGTCCGTCCCCCATGCCAGGGTGCTTGGGGTAACCTTAGACTCTGAACTGTCCTTTCAGGCCCACATCTAATCCCTGTCCAAATCATGCCGCCTTAGCCTCCGCAACATTTCCAGAATACGCCCCTTTTTAACGAATGACACCACTGAGCTTCTAATTTACTCCCTGGTCATCTCCTGCCTCGACTACTGCAACTCCCTCCTCATTGGATTACCTTTACATAGTCTATCAGGGCTGGTGCAAGGATTTTTGACACCCTAGGCTAAACCTCATTTTCCGTCCCCTTGGCTCTGCCCCTGACTACATCCCCTTTGCCCTGCCCATGTATACCCCACCTTTTTTAAAGAAGCACCCATCAAAATGCAGCCTCACCAGCGGACATCAATGCAACCTCACAAGCGACCCATCAATTCAGCCTCACCAGCGCCCTATCAATGCAGCCTCACCAGCACCCATCAATAGAGCCTCACCAGCGCCCTATCAATAGAGCCTCACCAGCGCCCTATCAATAGAGCCTCACCAGCGCCCTATCAATAGAGCCTCACCAGCGCCCTATCAATAGAGTCTCACCAGCACCCATCAATAGAGCCTCACCAGCGCCCTATCAATAGAGCCTCACCAGCACCCATCAATAGAGCCTCACCAGCGCCCATCAAATGCAGCCTCACCAGCGGCCCATCAATAGAGCCTCACCAGCTCCCATCAAATGCAGCCTCACCAGCGCCCATCAATAGAGCCTCACCAGCTCCCATCAAATGCAGCTTTACCAGTGCCCATCAAATGTAACCTACCAGTGCCCATCAATTAATGTTGGCTTGCTTCCATTCGGTCAGGACATAGTCCTCCTCTGCCACTGCACCGCTGATGCTGAGACTTAGTTGCTTGCTGCCGAGAGAAGAGAGTAGAAACACCAGTGGCCGGGCGCACTAAGCAGCATTGTGCCCTAGGTGGCTGCCTAGTTTGCCTAGTGGTAGCACCAGCTCTGTAGACTATCCCCCCTCCTTCAGTCCATAATGAATGCCACTGCAAGACTCATCCACCTTACCAACCATTCAGTATCCTCCACCCCTCTCTGCCAATCCCTCCACTGGCTTCCACTCACCCAACGAATAAAATTCAAAGTACTATCAATAATTTACAAAGCCGCCCACAAATCTGGCCCCAGCTACATCACTGACCTAATCTCAAAATACCAACCAAGCCGCTCTCTTCGGTCCTCCCAAGACCTCCTGCTCTCTAGCTCCCTTGTCACCTCCTCCCATGCTCACCTCCAGGATTTCTCCAGAGCTTCTCCCATCCTTTGGAACTCCCTACCCCAATCTGTCCGACTGTCACATAATATATCCATCTTTAGGCGATCCCTGAAAACCCTTCTCTTCAAAGAAGCCTATCCTGCTTCTAACTAACACTGTTTTACTTCCTCCATCAGCTCATCCCCCACAGCTATTACTTTTTGTATCAATTGACCCTTTCTTTTTAGATTGTAAGCTCTAAGGAGCAGGGCCCTCTGATTCCTCTTGTACCAAATTGTAATGTAACTGTAATGTCTGCCTTTATTTTGTTATGTTATGCGCAAACTGTTGTCGCTATATAAAACCTGAATAATAATAATATAAATTCCCATTTTCCTTTTATTCTGGGACGCCTAGCGGGGGCAGGGAAAATATTGTCACATTGTCAGACAATCTTCAATATTAATCAGCTTGCAGGACGACCCAAGAAAAATGTCCAGATTACATTAAGAGCTACGGAGCCGCTGCAAAATATCGTTGTTTTTTCAGGATACATCTCTCTATTTAAGCTAGGTTCACAATCTGTGCAGGTTGTGGTTGATGCATTTTTCCCGCGTTTTGTGCAGACCTTTTTGGGGGAATTTAGGAATGTTATGGGGGGCATTTGTACTGAGGGGTCTGTACTGGGGAGAATTTATGGATGTTGGGGGGGGGGGGGCCTCTGTAGTGAGGGGTCTGTACTGGGGAGGAGGGGGGATTTATGAATGTTGGGGGGGGAGCATCTGTACTGAGGGGTCTGTACTGGGGAGGAAGAGGGGATTTAGGAATGTTAGGAGGGGGGGCATCTGTACTGAGGGGTCAGTAATAAGGAGGAAGGGGGATTTATGAATGTTAGGGGGGCATCTGTACTGAGGAGTCTGTACTGGGGAGGTGGGGGGGATTTATGAATGTTGGGGGGGGGGGTTTGTACTGAGGGGTCTGTACTAAGGAAGAAGGGGGATTTATGAATGTTAGGGGGGCATCTGTACTGAGGAGTCTGTACTGGGGAGGAGGGGGGGATTTATGAATGTTGGGGGGGGTGTTTGTACTGAGGGGTCTGTACTGGAGATGAGGGAGGATTTATGAATGTTAGGGGGGCATCTGTACTGAGGAGTCTGTACTGGGAAGGAGGGGGGATTTATGAATGTTAGGGGGGGGCGGGGTGTTTGTACTGAGGGGTCTGTACTGGAGATGAGGGAGAGTTTAGGAATGTTATGGGGGACATCTGTACTGAGGGGTCTGTACTGGGGAGGAGGGGGATTTAGGAATGTTTAGGGGGGCATCTGTACTGAGGAGTCTGTACTGGGGAGGAGGGGGGATTTATTAATGTTAGGGGGGGGTGTTTGTACTGAGGGGTCTGTACTGGAGATGAGGGAGAGTTTAGGAATGTTATGGGGGGCATCTGTACTGAGGGGTCTGTACTGGGGAGGAGGGGGGCTTTAGAAGTGTTAGGGGGTGCGTCTGTACTGAGGGGTCTGTACTGGGGAGGAGGGGGGTTTTTGAATGTTAGGGGGGATGTTTGTACTGAGGGGTCTGTAAAGGGGAGGAGGGAGGATTTAGGAATGTTATGGGGGCATCTGTACTGAGGGGTCTGTACTGGGGAGGAGGGGGGCTTTAGACATGTTGGGGGGGGGGCGTCTGTACTGAGGGGTCTGTAAAGGGGAGGAGGGGGGATTTAGGAATGTTAAGGGGGTGTTTGTACTTAGGGGTCTGTACTGGAGAGAATTTAGGAATTTTAGGGGGGCTTCTGTACTTGGAAGGGGGGGTTTATGACTGTTAGGGGGGCATCTGTACTGGGCAGGAGGGGGGATTTAGAAATGTTGGGGAGAGGGGGGCGTCTGTACTGAGAGGTCTGTACTGGGGGAGGAGGGGGGATTTAGAAATGTT
>NW_027507764.1:37149192-37181692 GCF_037356315.1 Lithobates pipiens | reverse complement strand
CCGTCTGAATTTCCGACGCATAATACAATCAAAGATTATTTTAATGTGAATTCATCTCCTTTTATGTATTCACACTAAGATTGTGTTCACTGCACCGACCATTGATGTACACGCCTCAAGTCCCAAGCTCTCTCATTTTTAGCCTAGGCTTATGACCTCATGCACAGCGCTCTCTCTCTCACTCTCCTGAGAGTTTGTCAGGAAGGGAGGGGGGATGAGTCACAAGAGGGCCAGTGAGAGCTGCAGAGCTGGAGGTGTGCCTCTGTGTACATCTAGGAAGTGAACAGGCAGCAGCTTCAGCTGCCCACAGTTAAAATGGCTGCCGCCAGACTCAGCGGAGGGAGATTTCTGCAGCACATTTGGCAAGTACAGAATCACAGTATATATAAAAGAATAGGCAAAGTGGCTGGAGGGAAGCTTCAGATTGGCTAAGATGTTTTTATTAGAGATTATGTGAGCAGACTGCAGTTCCTCTTTAATAAATCATGCATCCACGAGCATCAAAAGGTGCATTTTCTGTGCGCTTTGTTGCGCCAGATGTTGATGGGGCCTTATGCCGCATACACGCGGTCGGACTTTCCGGCAGAAAAAGTCAGACGGAATCTTTTCATCGGATATTCGGATCGTGCGTGGGCCTCATCGGACTTTTTTATTTTTTTTCGAAAATTCTGACGGACCTAGAAATAGAACATGTTTTAAATCTTTCCGACGGAATCAATTCCTATCGGGAAAACCGTTCGTCTGTGTGCTGTTCCGACGGACCAAAAACGACGCGAAGGCAGCTGTTGGCTACTGGCTATTGAACTTCCTTTTTCTAGTCCCATCGTACGTGTTGTACGTCACCGCGTTCTAGACGATCGGACTTTGGTGTGATTGTGTGTAGGCGAGTCCGTTTCAGCGGAACTCCGTTGGAAAAACCGTTCGCTCCGCTTATCCCCACGGAGCAGGCGGATGACGGGTCACTGTGCAGGGTGGACATGGACACAGCCCCGCTCTCCTCTACGGGTAGATCGGGTGAAAACGAACCATCTGATCTGCCAGACGGATGGAAAATAGGGACCTCCGTCCTTCTGGATTTGAGGGACCGGATTGGATTGGATAGCGACGGATGTCAGAGGACCTGTCACCGCTGACATCCGCCGCTCCATAGCGGAGAGTGCGCTGTCCAATCAGGACCTGCTGAAAAACTTAACAGGAGGATCTGGTCGGACAGCCCGTGTGAAAGGGGCCACATGTTTTTCCTAAAAAAAAAAAATATATAGATTTGGTAAAGAGTTGGAAGGGGGCGCTCTTCCTTCCAGTCGGCAGCTTGCTGAGTTCTGCAGAGAGTAACTTCAGCTCTCCGCCCCCTGCTTTCTGAAAGCTCAGAAAAGCGGTATAAATTCTGCACTTTGGCTGTAGAGGAGAGAGGGCTGCAGACAAACAGGTACAACTTATGTAACAGGATTTGTTTCATCTCTGTGTATCCCCTGAGGCCAATCACTTCACTGGGTATATACAGTGCCTTGAAAAAGTATTCATACCCCTTGACATTTTCTACATTTTGTCATGTTACAACCAAAAAACCTAAATGTATTTTATTGGGATTTTATGTGAAAGACCAACACAAAGTGGCACATAATTGTGAAGTGGAAGGAAAATGATAAATGCTTTTCAACATTTTAAAAAAATATGTGAAAAGTGTGGGGGGTACATTTGTATGGCGCCCCCCTGAGTCAATACTTTGTAGAACCGCCTTTCTCTGCAATTACAGCTGCAAGTCTATTTGGGGATGTCTCTACCAGCTTTGCACATCTAGAGAGGGACATTTCTGCCCATTCTTCTTTGTAAAATATCTCAAGTTCTGTCAGATTGGATGGAGAGCGTCTGTGAGCAGCAATTTTCAAGTCTTGCCACAGATTCTCAATGTGATTTAGGTCTGGACTGTGACTGGGCCATTCTAACACATGAATACGATTTGATCGAAACCATTCCATTGTAGCTCTGGCTGGATGTTTCGGGTCGTTGTCCTGCTGGAAGGTGAACCTCCGCCCCAGTCTCAAGTCTTTTGAAGACTCTAATTCCGCATACACACGAGCGGATTTTCCGTCGGAAGTCTTGGATGGTTTTGGAATTCCGCTCAAGCTTGGCTTGCATACACACAGGTCACACAAAATTTTGTTGAACTTTCAACCGACAAGAACGCGGTGATGTACAACACTACGACGAGCCGAGAAAATTAAGTTCAATGCTTCCGAGCATGCGTCGAATTGTTTGTGAGCATGCGTAGGAATTTTGCATGTCGGAATTGGTACAAACGATGGGAATTTCTGATCTAAACCGAAAAATTGAGAACCTGCTCTCAATCCTTTGCTTGCAGGAATTCGGCCATGGAGCGTACACACAGTTGCATTTTCCAACCAAAAACTCTCATCTGTCTTTTGCTGGCTGAATTTCCAATTGTGTGTACGCGGAATAACAGGTTTTCTTCTAAGATTGTCCTGTATTTGTCTCCATCCATCTTTCCATTAACTCTGACCAGCTTCCCTGTCCCTGCTGAAGAAAAGCATCCCCACAACATGATGCTGCCACCACCATGTTTCACATGGTGCGTTCAGGGTGATGGGCAGTGTTAGTTTTCCCCACACGTAGCGTTTTACTTTTAGGCCAAAATGTTCAATTTTGGTCTCATCTGAGCAGATCACCTTCTTCCACATGTTTGCTGTGTCCCCCACATGGCTTCTCACAAACTGCAAACAGGACTTCTTATGACTTTTTCTCTCACCAATGTCTTTCTTCTTGTCACTCTTCCATAAAGGTCAGATTTGTGGAGAGACGACTAATAGTTGTTCTGTGGACAGATTCTCCCCCCTGAGCTGTGGATCTCTGCAGCTCCTCCAGAGTTACCATGGACCTCTTGGCTGCTTCTCTGATGAATGCTCTCCTTGCCCGGCCGGTCAGTTTAGGTGGACGGCCATGTCTTGGTAGGTTTGCAATTGTGCCATACTCTTTCCATTTTCAGATGATGGATTGAACAGAGCTCCGTGAGATGTTCAAAGCTTGGAATATATTTTTATAACCCAACCCTGCTTTATACTTCTCCACAACTTTATCCCTGACCTGCCTGGTGTGTTCCTTGGCCTTAGTGACGCTGTTTGTTCGCTAAGGTTCGCTAACAAACCTCTGAGGGCTCCACAGAACAGCTGTATTTATACCGAGATTAAATTACACACAGGTGGACTCTATTTAGGTGACTTTGAAAGGCAATTGGTTCCACTTGATTTTAGTTGGGGGTATCAGAGTAAAGGGGGCTGAATACAAATGTACCCCCCACACTTTTCACATATTTGTAAAAAAATTTGAAAACCATTTATCATTTTCCTTCCACTTCACAATTATGTGCCACTTTGTGTTGGTCTATCACAGTGATTTCTCAACCAGGGTTCCTCCAGAGGTTGTAGGGGTTCCTTCAGCATTGGGCCAATTCTGCCTCTCAGATAAGTTCCCACCGACACCATTGATCTTTTTAGCTCTCTGTAAGGGGGTAATTCTTCCCAATGACCACAAGTGTAAGGACCATTCTTCCCACTGACCATCACACTAATGTATCATGAGAATTTTTAGCAGGGGTTCTCCAAAACTGGAGAACTATTTCAAGGGTTCCTCTGTGTTGAAAAGGTTGTGAAAGGCCGAGCTATCAGATAAAATCCCAATAAAATACATTTACGTTTTTGGTTGTAACAGGAGAAAACGTGGAAAATTTCAAGGGGTATGAATACTTTTTCAAGGCGCCGTATACAAGTGTTTACAACCGCTTTTAAGTAATTTTTGTAGCACGAAAAAGCAGTTTCCCAGGTAAAAAGAGTACTAGATTTTATTTTTTATTTTTTATTATTTTTATTTTTTTTAGGTTTAATTTTGGATACAGTGGATGAAGGTTAGAATGCCCGTTGATTACCACAGATGATTTAATTGGAATTAGTAGAATTAGCTCATTTATGCCAATTACGTTCCTTACACGTTCCTATTACCGCTCTGGGTAGCATCCAGGACGGAATAAAAGCAGGAGCCGCCCGATATAATTAAAATCTTGCGACGAATGTGCCCCCCCCCCCCCCGGCTGTTAACCTAGACGGCGGATATTGTTGCCGCTACACATCACACTGAGCGGCGGCGGAGCTGTCAGCTCCGGATTAATTTTTAACAACGAAACTACCCACTTCAGGGATGGGGATCCTCGTTATCTGTTCAGGTCAGGAGGAATCAATGTGCCGCTTCTCTGTAGCCGGGAGGACTCCGTGCCAAAACAAAAGCCTTGTACGAAAAACCAAGGATTTGTTCTGAAAACTAAACTAAGAACTAAACTGAACTCAAAGAATGGAGAGCTGAAAATTCAACTTTTTGTAGCTTTTACCCCCCTTCCTGCCCAGGACAATTTTCAGCTTTCGGCGATTGTCGCGATTTGAATCACATTTTGCACGGTCATGCTACTCTGTACCCAAACTACATTTTATATTGTATTTTTTTCTCATACAATTAGAGCTTTCTTTTGGTGGTATTTAATCACCACAGTTTTTTTTTTTGTTTTTGTTTTTTGTTTTTTGTTTTTTTTGCTAAATAAATAATAAAATAAACTCACTTTTCTTTGTTTCAGTTTATAAAACTTTGCAAATAAGTAATTCTTCATAATAGGCCGAAACGTATTCTGCTACACTTCGTTGGTGAAAATAAGCCAAATCCGTGTACTGTTTATTATTTAGCCTGTCCACAAACTATATGGAATATATATCTGAAAATGAATCTACCCTGATGTACTGATAGCTGATCTCATTTCTTGAGGCCAGGACAGTACAAGTATCCCCCAAATGGCCCATTTTTGGAAAGTAGACAGTCCAAGGTATTTAGTAAGAGGCATTGCGAGCTTTTTGAAGTTGGAATTCTTTGTCATAATTTAATTATTAAACTAAAAACAAAACCTCCCAATATATATATAATTTTTTTATATACTGTCACGAGTGCAGTATAGCATCATCATGTAACTGATGTGGTGAGGACCAGGGACACTGAATTGTGGCAGTACAGAAGAAAAAAAATATGTAATATATATATAATATAATGTATGTGTTCTCCAGGGCAGGACTTACCATTGGGCTTGACTGGGCTCAAGCCCATGGGCCCCTCCCAATAGGGGGCCCCGCCGAGATACATAGCCGAGTGTACTCAGCTCGGCTCCACTCACAGTCACGCCCAGTCCTGCCCTATGATGGACATGACACAGGGACTGGGCGTGACTGTGAGCCGAGCCAAGTACACTCGGCTACTCTCGGCTCCGCTCGGGACTGTGAGAGGACCCGAGAGCCGCCAAGAGGACCCAAGAGGACCCAAGAGCTGCCGAGAGGACCCAAGAGCCGTCAAGATACAGAGGACTCTGTATCTCGGCGGCGCCATTTCTAAACTTCAAGACTGCAATAAAAAGGCTGCAAATGACACTGGGGCAAGGCTGCAAATGACAAGGCTACACTGACAAGGTTGCAAATGACACTGACAAGGCTGCAGATGGATGGACAAGGCTGCAGATGGACACTGATAAGGCTGCATTGATGGGCATTTAAATGTAAGTTTTTTTTCCTTAGGCCGCGTACACACGGGCGGACTGTTCGCCCAACTTTGTCCGCTGAACAGTGTTTGGGCGGACAGTCCGCTCGTGTGTGGGCTTTCAGCGGACAGTTTCAGCGGACAGTTGGACGGACAAGGTTTTTCGGAATTTCCGAAAAACTGTCCGCTGAAACCTTGTTTCAGCGAACAGTCCGCCCGTGTGTAGGCTTGTTCGTCAAACAAAGTTGCGCGCATGCTCAGAAAGGATTTTCACGCCGAAAGCTATAATGCAGTGTATAGGACTTCGTATTTTTCGTCCCGTCGTACGTGCCGGTCACGTCATCGCGCACGGTTTCAGCAAACTGTTCGTCCGTCGTGTGTGGCCATGTCCGTCCATGCTAAGTTTGAGCGGACTGTTTGCCAAAACTGTTGGACGGACAAAGTTGGGCGAACAGTCCGCGCGTGTGTACGCGGCCTTAAACTTCCCTCCTAAACTTGGGGTGCGTGTTATATGCCGGTGCGTGTTATACGCCTATAAATATGGTAATGTATAGAAGGTAGGGCCCGGAAGTGACTCAAGCCCAGGGGCCCCCACCACCCTAAGTCCTGCCCTGGTGTTCTCATATTCTCTGAGAAAAAAAATCTGTCTCTCTCTCTCTCTCTCTCTCTCTCTCTCTCTCTCTCTATCTATATCTATATAATTTTATATTAAAATAAATATTAGATAGTATACTCCGATATTTACGGTAACTAATTTGCAATTATTATTATTATTATTATTATTATTCTGCAATCCAGAAAACAAAACAAAAAACAAAAAAACAATCCTCCAGCAATTTTTCCATTAAGGATCTCCTCTCGTGATATCAACTGCAGCACCGTGATAAGAAAAACTTTTTGAAAGGTCGCTCTGAAAATCCCATCACACGGTATTGAACGCTATCATCCAGCCTTCTATCTACTTCAACATCTTTCATACCATATATTTCCACATAACATGCAGCAAAAAAAAGGAAGTAAACTCGCTCATATTAATACAGATAAGTGCAGTAAACTTTTTATAAAACGAGAGATAAAACTTACAAAAGTTACATAAGTCAAAAAATAAAGTAGAAACAAAAGAAACATTTACCAGCCAGCCTGCAAACAAACCACACTGACACATAACACTTCTCTTTAAAAACAGAGGATTATCGTTTTTGCAAATATATGTAGAAGAGGCAGAGGCCACGTCACGTCTTCTCTGTATGCTGCGCTCCTAACGATACATTTTGGAGGGTCTCCAAGCTGGAGCATTTATATAGCAGGGAATAAATGATAAATTTAAGGGCAGGTATACCTGAAGGGCGGCTCACCCCCCCCCCCCCCCCCCCCCCCAAGGCTCCATTTACACCTCAGCGTTGTTTTGTAGCTTGAGGCTCCAAAACGCCGGAGGAAAAAAAAACAAAAAAACAATAATTCTCTATGGAGACGGTTCACATCTCCACTCCAAGTCACCTGAAGCCAAACGCCTGAAGCTCCAAAACGTTCTGGAGCATTTTTTTTTTTGTAGCTCGAATCAGGCAGGTTTGAGCATTTTATTTTATTTTTTATTTTTTTAGCACATTTTTATTCCCATAGAAATGAATGGAAACGCAACGTTTTGCGCATTTTGTCACATGTTTTTCACGATTTTCTGCTCAACTGAAAAAAATAAAATAAAATAAAATTAGTAATAATATTTGAATAAATAGATGGAAAATAAATACATCTTATGCCGCGTACACACAATCAGTATTCCAGCCAGAAAAAGACAGATGAGAGCTTTTCATCGGAAAATGCGACCGTGTGTACGCTCCATCGGAATTTAGCTGTCCGAATTTCCGCCAGCCAAAAATTGATAACATGTCCTCAATTTTCCCGACGGAAAAAACTTTCTATCAGTAATTCCGATCGTGTGTATGCAATTCCGGCACGCCAAAAATCACGCATTGCTCAGATTCAACTACGAGACAGAAGTTATTGGCTACTGGCTGTTGAACTTCCTTTTTCTAGTCCCGTCATACGTGTTGTACGTCGCCGCGTTTATAAACGATCGGAATTTTGTGTGACCGTGTGTAGGCAAGACAGCTTGAGCTGAATTCCGTCGGAATTCCGCCGGGAAAACCATCAGAGCTTTTTCCGATGAGAATTCCGATCGTGTGTGCGCGGCATTAGGGTGGCATTCACTTTTTTGTTGCCAGCGGTTTAGACATTAATGGCTGTGTGTTGAGTTATTTTGAGGGGACGGCAAATTTACACTGTTATACAAGCTGTACACTCACTACTTTACATTGTAGACAAGTGTCATTTCTTCAGTGTTACAGAACAAAAATATTACAGCGCACACATGCAAAACGGACATTTAACCCCAGCAAGGTTTTTTTTTAAAACACCTAGACATTTTCAAAAAACATTATAAAAAAATATGGGGATTTGGTCACACCATATTGCTATACGGTGCTTAAGCCCACTTACTGCGACAAAGTACCCCATGGATAGTGGGTCCTACACTATCCATAGATCGGGAGATCCTGCTTCTCTGAACCATGGGAGCTATACTCCTCTATATGGGAGAACATGAGGTCTCCACCCATGACACAGGTGGTCACTAATGAGAGGTACTTACTGAGGGAGTGGGGTGCTCCTCACCCAAAAGGATTTGGTCACATGAAAAGATAGAATAAGTATTTACAAAAATGTGAGGGGTGTACTTACTTTTGTGAGATACTGTATATGCATTTTTGGTATAGCTTCTATATGCAGCATTATTACTTTATCAGTTTAACCTTTTAACATCCCTCCTCTCCTTACTACCGGCAGCTGTAAGCACACAATAGGATCCTTCTGGATGTGGAGTGGCCATATTTACCAGACCCTTCCATTTCCTGAATGAACATGATGAGTGATCAGTACTGATCACTCACTGGGGGTTATTTACTAAAGGCAAATCCACTTTGCACTGCAAGTGCACTTGGAAGTAAAGTCGCTGTAGATCCGAGGGGGATTTGCAAGGAAAATAAAAAAACAGTATTTTAGCTTGCATGTGATTGTGTCAGCAGAACTTCCACTCATTTCAGATCTACCCCTTATAATCGGAATTCCGGCCAGAAAAAGACAGATGAGAGCTTTTCATCGGAAAATGCGACCGTGTGTACGCTCCATCGAAATTTAGCTGTCCGAATTTCCGCCAGCCAAAAATTGATAGCATGTCATCAATTTTCCAGACGGAAAAACTTTTGACACGCCAAAAATCACGCATGCTCAGATTCAACTACGAGACGGAAGCCATTGGCTCCTGGCTATTGAACTTCCTTTTTCTAGTCCCGTCGTAGGTGTTGTACGTCACCGCGTTCTAAACAATCGGAATTTGGTGTGACCGTGTGTAGGCAAGACAGCTTGAGCCCAATTCCATCGGAATTCCGTTGGGAAAACCATCAGAGCTTTTTCCGACGAGAATTCCGATCGTGTGTACGCGGCATCAGATTTAGAGCGACTGCACTTCCAAGTGCACTTGCAGTGCAAAGTGGATTTGCCTTTCATAAATAACCCCCAATGTGTTCATTCCTAACTGAAGCATAGTAAACTGTGTTTTCTTTTTTTCCAAAGATGTGATTTTTCATATGACTTTGCTTACGCCCCGAGTCTCAGTGATGTAAAAGATATATATGCCAAATTTCAAGGAGATTGGATAATATTTAGCGGTTGCACACATTGATCATTTTTATCAAAGCAAAGTCTGTGGGCTTCACTTGATAAGAAGTCATATACAACAATGCTGGGTGAAGAAAGTCCCGTTCAAGGCTTTCTACAAGAACGAGTGAAAATGGTTAACTACATCCAAAATGTCCTAAAAAGATGGAAGTCATCCAAGAGAAGACTACAAAGAGTTACTACAACTATCACTCCTGTACCTAGGAGGTTGGTCTAAAAATGACTTCAGTTTCAGGATCCCAGGGGCACTGCATCAAGCAAGGCGAAGGTGAAAAAGGCAAAATATGCACTTAAAATTGTCCTCTTCACTAAACGGTTGAATATTTCTCAACGACAATTGGAAGGAACGAAGCGGGTTGCGCATTTTGTCAGCCTGATATATTTTGGCATGAAGCAATTGTAAGTCGATGGGCTCCAAAGAATGTAAACAGGGAGAAAATAGGGGAGGGGATTATAACGGTGCCAAAAAATCCCAGTAAAGTTATATAAAAAAAAATTGAACAAAATACTTTATTTATAAATACATAGTACAAAAAGACAAAAAACATTCATAAATTGACATCAACTGGTACAGACGGGTACATTATGGATGAATGTTGGTTTTAGTGGACGGAGAAGAAAACACAGGCATACATACATAGGCCCGGAATTCAGAATATCAACTCCTACATGTTTCGCCAAACCATTGACTTCCTCAGGGAAATGATATCTGCTTCATTGCTATCATTTCCCTGAGGAAGCCAATGGTTTGGCGAAACATGTAGGAGTTGATATTCTGAATTCCGGGCCTATTATATATGCCTTTGTTTTCTTCTCCGTCCACTAAAATCAACATTCATCCATAATGTACCCGTCTGTACCAGTTGATGTCAATTTATGAATGTTTTTTGTCTTTTTGTACTATGCATTTTGTTCAATTTTTTTATATAAATTTACTGGGATATTTTTTGGCACCGTTATAATCCCCTCCCCTATTTTCTCCCTGTTTACATACTTTTGGTTTATAGGGATGAGGTGCCGTACATTTTGAGGTTCTTCCAGCCATACCCCTTTCTCCGGCTCCAAAGAACGATTTGGATATGCTACAGCTTTTGAGCACTTACCCAGATTGCAGGAGGTCAAAAAAATGTGCTCTTACAGTTACTTAGAGACACCTTTTGGTATCTGTTAGAAACAAACGTAGGATTGGCTTTTTTGGACGAACGTATTACTCAGGCTGTTAAGGAAAATATGACAAAAAAAAATTTAGAAACCAAACCTGCAAAGAAAAAGGAAGTGAAAAGATTAGAGGGTAAAAACCTGTTTTTTGAAGGAAAAGACCTGAGCCATTTTGTTACTAATAAAACAAAGACGTTCTTTGAAGGGATTGCATTGTTCAAAGTTGATTAATATAACACGTTTTGCCTATCATATTTCCTATTTATCTTAGTGCATAGTTTTTAATAGTATTTTAAGTTTGTGATTTCTAGTTTTCCCAATAAAAGTAATTAACGTTGAAAAAAATCGTATTTTTTGCCTACTTTTACAAAACAGATCAAAGCGTGCAACCTCTAAATATTATCCAGTCTTCTTGAAATTTAGCATATATATCTTTTACATCACTCAGACTCGGGGCTTAAGCAAAGTCTGCCAAAATGTTAGTTTATTTTTTTCCATTAGAAAATTAAACAGCAAATTTTTACAGCAGCACCGAGCACAGTAGCTACGTTAAAAAAAAAAAAAAAACAAGGATTTCCTCACTAGACCGTCCTTCCACAACAGACGTCATCACGCCATGCTCCGTTCTGACATCATCCTGTTAGTTGTGGAACAAAGAGACTTGTTTGGATTGTCATTTTATCAAATCAGGATTTATGGAATGTGACTGGAGTTTGAGGGTTGGAATGTGGATTTTTCTGTGGCTTCCGGGCACCGAATGAGGGCCGTATTTTACACCCTATGGCCCAATACCCCCACGTACAGGGGCGTAACTATAGGGGGTGCAGCAGTCGTGACCGCAACTGGGCCCTGTGCTGCAGGGGGCCCATGCAGCCCCCTCTACATATGGCCTCCTCAGAGTACCCCTCTCCTGCTCCATGCATTGCCACTCATTCCGATGTCTGTTCTCCCCAGCCAGAGTCCCCCCCCCCCCCCCAAGTCCGGCCCACACTGCACTGCATACTTCTCCCAGGTAAACAAACTTTAGGCACACAGATGCAGTGCAGCCCTATGAGAGCCGGCTCCCCGGAGGACACTGCAGGCTTGTCTGCCAGCCCCCCTCCTCCCCCGTCATACACAGATGATGAAAGGTCTTTCTTGGAGATATGCTGATCACCCGTCCAGCACACTGGATGGAGCCCAGGCCAACATGGATGAGTGCGCGGCCTGCAGCTTGGTCATGGTGAGTGAGAGGACCCCATCCCCCACACACCATTACTTACCCCCTCCATCTCCCCCTGGGGACAGGGGTCCCTTCTCACGTGGGGACAGGGACCCCCATCTCCCCTGGGGACAGGGACCCCTTCTCACCTGGGGCAGTAACTGCATCTGCCCTGGAGAAAAGGACCTCATCTCTTCTGGGGACTGGGACCCCATCCTGCCTAGGGACAGTCCCCCAATTGGGCACCTAAAATTTTTAAAAATAAATAATTAAGAAAAAAACTACTGATGCCAGTGGTGGAACTGCAGGGCTCACAAAGGTCATACCTGTGACCACGCCCTGGAGTTCCACCGCCAGACTCGGAGGGAAGGGCCCTGGCTGGGCTTCAGGGGGGCCCTTCATGGTTTCTTGCATCGGGGCCCTGAAGGTTCTAGTTACGCCACTGCCCACGTACATGAGTCTTTACAATGTTAAAATATCCATTCCATTTCATGCTTTTACAGCAGCACCGGTTAACATATTTTTTGTTGGGTAATGCAGTATATAGATGGAGAAATGTGAAATGTGAAATTATGCCTGACAGATCATTATAATAGAAAATGCACGTTCCCAGAGGTAAACGATATCATACAACCTTCTATCTGCTTCAACATCTTTCATTTCATATATTTCCACAAAGCATGCAAAACAAGGAAGTAAAAGTGCTCCCAATAGTGCAGATAAGCACAGTTAACTTTTATTAAAACAAACAAGCATTTCATCACTGGCCCGTCCTTCCACAGAGAACGGGATAACCGCATCACGCTCTGCTCTGTTCTAACGTCATCCTGTGAAATGACGAAACTTGTTGGAAGTGTGATTTTATCACATCAGGATTTATGGAATATGACTGGAGTTTGAGAGCTGGCAGCTAAAATTGTGGATTTGCTTTTTGTGGCTCCTGGGCGCTTAATGAAGGCTTGTATTTATACACTATGGCCCAATGCCCCCATGTACGTGAGCCCTAACAATGTTAAAATATTCATTCCTTTTCATTATTTCCTTTTGCTGCAGCACCGGTTAACATGTTTTTTGTTGGGAAATGCACTATTCAGATGGAGAAATGTGAAATTACGCCTCAGACAGATCATTATAGTAGAAAATGCTTTTACACGTTCTAGCAGTAAACTATATCATCCAGCCTTGTATCTACTGCAACATCTTTCATATCATGTATTTCCACATAACATGCAGTACAAGCAAGTAAAAGCACTGCCAATTGTTCAGATAAGCACAGTAACTTGTATTAAAAACAACCAAAACCAGTCTTTCCTCGCCAGCGTCTTTCTACAAGGAACAGGATAATGCGATCACGCTATGCTCCGTTCTGATCTCCTCCTCTTCATTCTGGAAGGACGAGACTTGTTTGGAGTGTAATTCTATCAGATCAGGATTTATGGAATCCTCCTTCCACAATAAGCGGCGGGTGATGTCATCATGCCATGCTCCGTTCTGATGTCCTCCTGTTCTTTGTGGAAGGACGAGACTTGTTGGGAGTGTAATTTTTTCAAATCAGGATTGATAGAATATGACTGGGATTTGAGAGTTGGCAGTTAAAATTTGGAATGTGGATTTTCCCGGGCGCCGAATGAAGGCCATATTTTAAACTCTATGGCCCAATACACTCATGAGTCCTTACAATGTTAACATATCCATTCCATAAATTCCTTTTTCAGCAGCACTGGTTAACATGTTTTTTTTTTACGGGAAATGCAGTATACAGATGGAGAGATGTGAAATTATGCCTCAGATGTATATTATTATAGAAAATTATTTTACAAATTCCAGCGGGAAACAATATTATCCAGCTTTGTATCTACTGCAACGTCTTTCATTCCATATATTTCCACATAGCATGCAAAACAAGAATGCAAAAGTGTTCCCAATAGTGCAGATAAACACAGTAACTTGTACTAAAAACAACCAAACCAGCGTTTCCTCACCAGCGCGTCCTTCCACAATAAATGGGATGACGTCATCGCGCTATGCTCCGTTCTGATGTCCTCCTGTTCATTGTGGAAGGATGAAACTTGTTTGGAGTGTCCTTTTATCAGATCAGGAATTGGGAAATCCTCCTTCCACAATGAATGGGAAGACGTCATTGCGCTATGCTCTCTTCTGATGTCATCCTGTTCATTGTGGAAGAACAAGACTTGTTTGGAGTATCGTTTTATCAGATCAGGATTTATGGAATCCTCCTTCCCCAACGAACGTGCTCCGTTCTTGTCAGGAACCATGAATCAGACTGAGACAGAAGTACAGTAAAAATCACACTATTTAATAAAATGTTAAAATGGTATAAACACAGTCGAGAGAGTCTGGATATGTTGACCAGGGAAAAGGCACAGAAGATCTGATCCATGCAGTTTAAATAGCTAGCTGACGAGCAGGAAATGAAGACCAGGTGAATCACTGTTGAATGAGGAGTGTTGGCAATTAACAGAGCACAGAGCTCTGAGAAGGAAGGGCTGAGCCCAGTCCTGACAGTTCTGATGTCATCCTGTCCATTGTGAAAGGACAGAACTTATTTGGCCTGTAGTTTTATCAAATCAGGATTTATGGAATCCTCCTTCCACAATGAATGTGAAGACATCATCGAGCTATGCTCTGTTCTGATGTCATCCTGTTCATTGTGGAAGGGACAAGACTTGTTTGGATTGTTGTTTTATCAGATCAGGAATTATGGAATCCTCCTTCCACAAGAACGGGAAGACAAAACAAAACATAGCCAGAGTTCGGTAACCAGGATGGGTAGTCAGTCAGAACAAGCCAAAGAAACAGGAGTCCAGAGATCAGCAAAGTTGGTTGCAGCAAACGGGATCAGGAACTAGAAGGGAAGTCAGCCAAGCAAAAGTTTCACAGGAAAACACAGCAGAGAGAGTCTGGATATGTTGACCAAGGCGAAGGCACAGAAGATATGATCCATGCAGTTTAAATAGCTAGCTGACGAGCAGGAAATGAAGACCAGATGAATCACTGTAGAATGAAGAGTGCTGGCAATTAATCGACAGCCGAGCACAGAGCTCTGATGCCCTGTACACACGACCAGTTTTTCCGTCGGAATAAACTCTGAAGGTTTTTCCGAATGAATTCCGCTGAAACTGTCTTGCGTACACACGATCACACCAAAGTCCGACCGTCAAGAACGCAGTGACGTACAACTCGTATGACGGGCCTAGAAAAAGGAACTTCAATAGCCAGTAGCCAATAGCTTCCGTCTCATACTACTTATGCGTAGTTTTTGGTCCGTCGGAACAGCATGCAGACGAGCGGTTTTCCCCCGATAGGAATTGGTTTCGTCGGAAATATTTAGAACATGTTCTATTTCTAGGTCCGTCAGAATTTTCAACGTAAAAAGTCTGATGGGGCGGACATGATCTGAATATACGATGAAAAGCTCCCGGTCTGACTTTTTCTGTGTGTACGTGCCATTAGAAGGAAGGGTTGAGGCCATCCTGTTCATTGTGAAAGGACAAGACTTGTTTGGAGTGTCGTTTTATCAGATCAGGATTTATGAAATCCTCCTTCCACAGCAAACGGGAAAACGTCATTGCGCTATACTCCGTTCTGCTGTCATCCTGTCCGTTGTGGAAGGACGAAACTTGCTTGGTATGTAGTTATATCAGATCAGGATTTATGGAATCCTCCTTCCACAATGAATGGGATGATGTCATTGCGCTATGCTCCGTTCTGATGTCCTCCTGTCCATTGTGGAAGGACGAGACTTGTTTTTATCAGATCAGGATTTAGGAAATCCTCCTTCCACAATGAACGGGAAGACGTCATCGTGCTATGCTCCATTCTGCTGTCATCCTGTCCACTGTGGAAGGACGAAACTTGTTTGGAGTGTAGTTTTATCAGATCAGGATTTATGGAATCCTCCTTCCACAATGAACAGGATGATGTCATCGCGCTATGCTCCGTTCTTATGTCCTCCTGTCCATTGTGGAAGGACGAAACTTGTTTGGAGTGTAGTTTTATCAGATCAGGATTTATGGAATCCTCCTTCCACAATGAACGGGAAGACGTCATCGCGCTATGCTCCGTTCTGATGTCATCCTGTTTCTTTGTTGAAGGACAAGACTTTTTTGGCGTGTAATTTTATCAAATCAGGATTTATGGAATATGATTGGAGTTTGAGTGTTGTCAGTTAAAATTTGGAATATGGATTTTTTTTTTGCCGCTCCCAGGCGCTTAATGAAGGCCGTATTTTACACTTTATGGCCCAATACTCTCATCTACAAGAGCCCTTTCAATGGCAAAATATCAATTTCATGAATTCATTTTTTCGGCAGCATCGGTTAACAACATGTTTTTATTTTTTTTTGTTTTTGTTTTTTGTCGGGAAATGCAGTACTGTATACAGATGGAGAGATGTGAAATTACACCTCAAACGGATCATTATAATAGAAAATGCTTTTACACATTCCAGAGGTAAAAGATTACACGGCCATTTGTAAGAATTTCTATGAGCACCGCTGGGTGTAATTCACCGATCCGCCAGCGTTTCCCCTTTTCGTCCGGCGCTGGATCAAGCCTACAATCCTGGACTCATTGTTCGGCTCCTACGCACAGTCAGTCTAATTCATACCTTAATGCCGCTGATGGGAAATCTTTTTTTTTTTTTTTTGTCCCTCACAATAAAAGTCCAAATTGCCAACGGCATGTTACAAGGAGGGAATCACAATGAGCGCCTGGAGCCCGGCCACCGCACATTAGGTTTATTTATAAACTTTACAAAGGACGTTTCAGTCGGAGAATTAATCTCTTGAGGAATTTCCTAAAAAAAATATTTCCGAATTTTATATTCCAGGAGCACTTTATTTTCTTACCCACAGCTGCAAACCAACCCGACCTACGACCCCCTATTTTTTTTTTTTTTTCTCTTTGTTATGGGCCTTATTAAGACGGCCTAATCTCCTATGTAATCAACGCAGCAAGCGCTTTGAGACCTTTTTTGTTACTTTATCAAACCCGTAATCTCTTAAATAAGCAATGTAATAAAGAAGTTAATTGCTTTATACGCTAATCAAGTCGGTAATCTCTTGAATAAGCAAGATAGTAAGAATGTTTATATATATATATTTTTTTTTTGTTGACGTGTGTGCTGTGGATACGGCAGATTGCCTAAAAAAAAAAAAAGTGTTTCCAGGATAGGCAATGCCGGCCACGCTATATTTTGGACCAATATGTTATCTTCTGATCATTTATGGATATGCACGGTTTACAGGCTGAGCTTTCTGCTTAGAAGGACTGTAGAGTAATTCTGCTTTGGGGCGTTGGCTCCTCACCTTTCCACGCAACGATAACGCACATACTATATAACTCCCCAAATTCAAACCAATAAACAGCCGAGGCCTTCCAATGGAGATATTACTGAACGTGTTAACCACTTAACCACTAGAGACGCGCGCTGTAGCCGTCATTCGGACCTGCATTGCCGGGACTAGGTCTATTGACGTTGTCACCTGCATGAGCGGCGTGCGCGCTCCCCCTGAAGGGTGAGCGCGCCGCGGTCTCTGTGATCGAGTCGATCCTGACCCCTTACCACGTGATCAGCTGTCAACCAATGACCGCTGAACATGTGATGTCAACACAGCCGGTGTCCTATCAGATACTGTCCCCTATCACATAGTGTCCGCCGAGAAGCCGAACGTCTCCAAAGAAGAACGGCGCCTGCGCACTGTGTCCAGATTCAAGTCCCACCATCCAAGTGGACTATTTTTTCTGCTTGCGCTAACAGCCCAAGGAGAAAAAAAAAAAAAAAGCAGTTCACCGGTGGCAGTGAGAGGGACATCAGTCCCGATCACTGCAATGTGCCGCCTGCTCCTCAGTGCCCACCTGTGCCCCCTACAAGTGCCACCTAGCAGTAGGCAACAGTGCTGCCTACCAGTGCCCACAGTGCCACCTGTCAGTGCCCAAAATCACTGCCTGAAGAACAGTGCTGCCCATCAGTGTCACCTATCAGTGCCATCTATCAGTGGTACCTATCAGTGCCCCCTATCCATGCCACCCATCAGGGCCCACCAGTGCCGCCTTATCTGTGCCCATCAGTTCAGACTTATCTGTCCCCATCAGTGCCACCTTATCTGTGGCTATCAGTACCACCTTAACTGTGCCTATTAGTGCCCACCAATGCCGCCTCATCAGTGCATATCAGTTCAGACTTATCTGTCCCCATCAGTGCCACCTTATCTGTGCCTATCAGTACCACCTTAACTGTGCCTATTAGTGCCCATCAGTGCAGCCTATCAGTGCCCACCAGTGCCGCCTCATCAGTGCATATCAGTTCAGACTTATCTGTCCCCATCAGTGCCACCTTATCTGTGCCCATCAGTTCAGACTTATATGTCCCCATCAGTGCCACCTTATCCTTGCCTATCAGTAGCACCTTAACTGTGCCTATTAGTACCCATCAGTGCAGCCTATCAGTGCCCACCAGTGCCGCCCCATCAGTGTATATCAGTTCAGACTTAATTGTCCCCATCAGTGCCACCTTATCTGTGCCTATCAGTACCGCCTTAACTGTGCCCATCAGTGCCACCTTATCTGTGCCTATCAGTACAGCCTTAACTGTGCCCATCAGTGCCCACCAGTGCCGCCTCATCAGTGCATATCAATGAAGCAGAAAAATGACCTGTTTGCAAAATTTTATAACAAACAATTAAACATGATTTATTTATTTTTTCCAAATTTTTCTTTTTTGTTTGTTTAGAAAAAAATAAAAGCCCCAGGTGTGATTAAATACCACCAAAAGAAAGCTCTATTTGTGGGGGAAAAATGTCATTTGGATACAGTGTAGCATGACCGCGCAATTGTCATTCAAAATGCGTCTGCTTCAGGCAAAGCCGGGTCAAACACAGGAAACTGGAACCGATCAAGGTACACGTAAGCAGGAACAAGCTGTAAAGACCACTCAGCAATGTGTATGTATTGCTCCGTTTTTTTAAATAGGCTGACTGGCGTCAGTACATGCGCATGTGCCTACTCACACCCACGCGTGCACCAGTACATGTCGTTCTTTGTGCACACGCTGGTGTGCCCGCGCCTGTGCGCCAATGTGCGCCTGTCAACCGGACTTCTCTTACAGGTGTGCCCGCGCCTGTGCGCCAATGCGCGCCTTTTAACCAGACTTCTCTTACAAGGAGTGCAGAGGTGGGCGGGGGGAGTCTACTGACATCAAGACTCCATCCACCGAGCTCCAGACAACAGACCCACCCACAGAATCTGCAGTTTTTTTCGGGTCTCATAACAGGCAGAGGGGAAACATTTGACAGGTAAGGAAACCTGCACGAGGTATATCCTTATAGATAACCAATATGGCAGTACTTTAGAAAAGATGAGAGTGGGTTTACATCCACTTTAATGACCAGAGGATTTACCCCCTTAATGACCAGGCCATTTTTTGTGATACGGCACGTGTCAATTTAACTGACAATTGCGCGGTCGTACGGCGTTGTACCCAAGCAAAATTGACGTCCGTTTTTCCCCACAGATAGAGCTTTCTTTTGGTGGTATTTGATCACCTCTGAGTTTTTTTTTTTTTTGCGCGATAAACAAAAAAAGAGCGACAATTTTGAAAAAAAAACAGCTTAATTTTTTACTTTTTTGCTATAATAAATATCCCAAAATTAAAAAAAAAAAAAAAAATTCTTCATCAGTTTAGGCAAATATGTATTCTTCTAAATTTTTTTGGTAAACAAAAATTTGCAATAAGTCTATATTGATTGGTTTGCGCAAAAGTTATAGCATCTACAAAATAGGGGATAGATTTATGGCATTTTTTATTATCATTTAAAACATTTTTTTATTTTTTTTTCTAGTAATGGCTGTGATCTGCGACTTTTAGTGGGACTACGACATTACGACGGACAGATCGGACACTTTTGACACTTTTTTTTTTTTGGGACCATTGACACTTATACAGCAATGCACTAAATACTGTATAAATTACACTGGCAGGAAAGGGGTTAACCCCAGGGGGCGATCAAGGGGTTGAGTGTTCCCTGGGAGGTGTCTCTAACTGTAGGGGGAGTGTAGGGGGCGTGTAGTGTAGGGGGAGTGTAGTGACTGGTGGAGGAGAGAGATCACTGTTCCTAATCACTAGGAACAGCAGATCTCTCTCTACTCCCCTGTCAGAATGGGGATCTTTTTGTTTACATTGATAGATCCCCGTTCTGGCTCCCTATGGAGTGATCGCGGGTGGCCAGCGGCAATCGCTGCGGCGTGCATTGGCTCCCCCACCAAAAAGAGATGACGTCAACCTACGGCGATTTGCGGGAATGAGACGACCTGACGCAGTATGATGGCGGCTGATCGGCAAGTGGTTCTAAAACCTGGACGTTTTTTAACCACCAGACCTATTCTGACGTTTCTCTTAGCCCTTGTACACACGGTCGGATATTCCGATGGAAAATGTCCGATCGGACCGTGTTGTCGGATAATCCGACCGTGTGTGGGCTCCATCGGACTATTTCCGTCGGAATATTCGACCGACAAAGTTTGAGAGCTTGGCTATAAAATTTTCCGACAACATGATCCGATCGGACTTTGTCTGATCGTTTGTAGAGAATTCCGATCGGACAAAGTGCCACGCATGCTCAGATCAAATTCCTACATCAAAGCTATTGGTTACTAGCCTGAACGTAGTCCTGTCGTAATGAAATAACGTCATCACGTTACGAACGATCGGATTTTCCGACAACTTTGTCCGACCGTGTGTATGCGGCACCAGTTTCAGACAAAATCCGTCAGACAAAATCCGACAGCTATTGTTGTCGGAATGTCCGACCGTGTGTACAAGGGCTAACATGTAAAAATCTGTAGTTTTTTTGCTAGAAAATTATTTAGAACCCCCCAAACATTTTATACACCTATATTGCCAAAAGTATTGGGACACCTGCCTTTAGACGCACATGAGCTTTAATGGTATCCCAGTCTTAGTCCGGAGGTTTCAATATTGAGTTGGCCTTGCCCTTTGCAGCTATAACAGCTTCAACTCTTCTGGGAAGGCCGTCCACAAGGTTTAGGAGTGTGTCTATGGGAAGGTTTCACCATTCTTCCAGAAACGCATTTGTGAGGTCAGTCACTGATTTTGGACGAGAAGGCCTGGCTCGCAGTCTCGGCTCTTATTCATCCCACAGGTGTTCTATGGGGTTGAGGTCAGGACTCTGAGCAAGTCAGTCAAGTTCCTCCACCCCAAACTCATCCATGTCTTCATGGACCTTGCTGGTCGAAATCATTTGGTGGAGGGGGGATTATGGTGGGGGGTTGATTTTCAGAGGTTGGGATTGGCCTCTTAGTTCCAGTGAAAGGAACTCTAAAGGCGTCAGCATACCAAGACATTTTGGACAATTTCATGCTCCTAACTTTGTGAGAACAGTTTGGGAATGGCCCCTTCCTGTTCCAACATGACGGCCCACCAGTTGTAATGGGTGGTTATTTGAGTAACTGTTGACTTTCTATCTGTTCACACAACTTCCACTCGCTGGATATTTTCTTGTTTTTGGACCATTCTCTATAAACCCGAGAGACGGTTGTGTGTGAAAATCTCAGTAGATCAGCTGTTTTTGAAATACTCAAATCAGCCGTCCGGCACCAACAACCACGCCACGTTCAAAGTCACTTAAATCCCCCTTTCTTCCCCATTCTGAACTTCAGCAAGTTGTCTTTACCACGTTGCTGCCATGTGATTGGCTTATAAGCAATTTGTGTTAAAGCGGGAGTCCACCGGGACTCCGCGTTTTTTTTTTTTTTAAAAGCCAGCAGCTACAAATACTGCAGCTGCTGACTTTTAAAATAGTGACACTTACCCGCCCAGCGCGCCCGCGATGTCGGCACCCGAAGCCGATCTCTAGATCGACACTCGAGTGCTGCCGCCGCCATCTTGGGTATGGGAATCAGGAAATGGAGCCTTTCGGCTTCATTTCCCGGTTCCCTACTGCGCATGCGCGAGCCGCGCTGCGCAATGAGGACGGTCCCTGCTGTCTCTGGGATCTGTGTGTTTCCCAGCAGGCAGCGGGGCACTTGCGGTAAGGGGCGGGCACTTGCAGAAAGGGGCGTAAGTTACGCCCCTTTCCGCAGAGAGCTATCCCAGAAGTGGGTGCAGTTACCTGGATTATCCAGGTAACTGCACCCCCCTCCCCCCTGAAAGGTGCCGATTGTGGCACCGGAGGGGGGGAGGGTTCCGATGAGCGGAAGGTCCACTTTAGGGTGGACCTCCGCTTTAACAAGCAATTGAACAGGTGTAACTAATAAAATGGCCGGAGAGTGTATTTATTTTTTGTACAGAGGCCCTAGAGCAGTGATGGTGAACCTTGGCACCCCAGATGTTTTGGAACTACATTTCCCATGATGCCCCACTACACTGCAGAGTGCATGAGCATCATGGGAAATGTAGTTCCAAAACATCTGGGGTGCCAAGGTTCACCATCACTGCCCTAGAGGATAAAATGGTGGTTGTTGCAATTTTTTATGTCACAACTAAATTTTTGGGAGGAAAATGAAATTGAATGACATTTTAATACAAAAAATATATATTATATAACCCAATTTTTTTATGTATATTTTATTTATAATATAAAAGATGATGTTACGCCAAATAGATACCTAACCTATCACGTCATGTTAGAATTATTATTCTCACTATCACATTCGCGGAAATACCTCACATGTGTGGTGCATACGCTGTTTACATATGCGTGTGTGACCTATGTATGCACTCGAGTGGGCAGGGTGCTTTAAAAAAATATATTTTGTTTTATTTTTATTAACATTTTTTATTTTTACACTGTCCCTTTTTTTTTTTTTTATATCACTTTTATTGCTGTCATAAGAAATGTAAACGTCCCTTGTGATAGCAATAAAGCATGACAGGTCCTTTTAATGGGGACATCTGAGGTCTATATCCCTCATCCCACATCCCTCCTCTAGCATTAGACCAAAAAAATAAAAAAAATAAAAACCCCATTGATTTCATGCTTTCTAAAAAAAAAAAAAAGCTCTGTTTACATTTGGTAACCAGAAGCTACAAAATGCTTGACGCTTCTGGTCTCCTAAACCATAGATATGATCGGGGATGTTCTGGTCCCTGATCAACTCTATTGTCAATAGCTGCAGCCACCAGATTGGATGCCGGGCTACCCGATGGGACAAAATTTCTTCAAGGTTTAGGTAACAATCTCTTCAAAAACCGTAAGTGTTTAGTCCTGGCAACTCAGCACAGGGATGGTGGGAACCCCTCATAATGGGCACAGCAGGTGTACAGACCCTGGAACTCAGCACAGGGATGGTGGGAACCCCTCATAATGGGCACAGCAGGTGTACAGACCCAGGAACACAGCACAGGGATGGTGGGAACACCTCATAATGGGCACAGCAGATGAGCAGACCCAGGAACACAGCACAGGGATGGTGGGAACCCCTCATAATGGGCAAAGCGGATGTACAGAGCTGGGAACTCAGCACAGGGATGGTGGGAACCCCTCATACTTGGCACAGCGGATGTACAGACAGAGAAAAACCGCACGGGGATGGTGAGAACCTCTCATAATGGGTACAGTAGGTGTAGAGACCCAGGAACATGGCACAGGGATGGTGGAAACCCCTCATAACGGGTACAGCAGGTGTAGAGACATGGGAATTCAGCACAGGGATGGTGGGAACCCCTCATAATGGGCACAGCAGGTGTACAGACCCAGGAACTCAGGACAAGGATGGTGGGAACCCCTCATAACGGGTACAGCAGGTGTACAGACCTGGGAAATCAGCACAGGGATGGTGGGAACCCTTCATAATGGGCACAGCAGGTCTACAGACCTGGGAACTCAGCAGAGGGCAGCACAGTGGTGTAGTGGTTAGCACTTTCACCTAGCAGCAATAGGGTCGCTGGTTCAAATCCTGACCACGACACCATCTGCCTGGAGTTTGCATGTTCTCCCTGGGACCTGGGAACTCAGCACAGGGATGGTGGGAACACCTCATAATGGGCACAGCAGGTGTACAGACCTGGGAACTCATCAGAGGGATGGTGGGAACTACTCATAATGGGCACAGCCGGTGTACAGACCTGGGAACACAGCCCAGTGATGGTGGGAATGCCTCATAATGGGCACATAAGGTGCACAGACCCGGGAACGCAGCAGAGGGATGGTGGGAACCCCTCATAATGGGCACAGCAGGTGTACAGACCCAGGAACATGGCACAGGTATGGTGGGAACCCCTCATAATGGGCACAGCAGGTGTACAGACCCAGGAACTCAGGACAAGGATGGTGGGAACCCCTCATAACGGGTACAGCAGGTGTACAGACCTGGGAAATCAGCACAGGGATGGTGGGAACCCCTCATAATGGGCACAGCAGGTGTACAGACCCAGGAACTCAGGACAAGGATGGTGGGAACCCCTCATAACGGGTACAGCAGGTGTACAGACCTGGGAACTCAGCACAGGGATGGTGGGAACCCCTCATAATGGGCACAGCCGGTGTACAGACCTGGGAAATCAGCACAGGGATGGTGGGAACCCCTCATAATGGGCACATAAGGTGCACAGACCCAGAAACTCAGCAGAGGCATGGTGGGAACCCCTTACCAATGCAGAGATTGCCCCAGGAGAGACCCTAAAAAAGTTGTCGATTGGTTTAGCTCTGCAGCATCTACCAAACACAGAGATATTTATGTTTGGGTGTACTGACCCTTTAAGCGCCATCCTGGGAAGGATATAGAACTGAAATCCAAATGAAGTGAGCATAGCATCTCATAATAGCCGAGCAAATATCCCCAGTCTGATTCACTCTTCAGCAATGTACCTGGAATTAAATCTCAATAGCTAAATAATAACAATAAACACATCGACATGGATTTTCAGATTAAGGGCGCATTAAATAAATATTATTTGTTCATAATGTGATTGTCGGGCCGTTCTAGGGCTTTGCATTCTGTTGTTCCATAACTGGCGAGCGCACCGAGTGATGATATAAAATCAATATCTCTCGGCCAGGACAATCAGACAATGTCCACAGCTAATATAATAACCATTACCGCGTCCCGAAGGGGAATACCACATTTACAGCGATCCATCACTCGGGACTCTCCACTACAACACTTCTCATTTTGCTCTTTTATATTTTTAAAGTATCAGCACTGAATTCTTCACAAATCCATGGAGTTTATTCCTTAATTAATGTGAAGTCTCTCTGTATCATTTACAGGGCATCCGGAAAGTATTCACAGAGCTTCACTTTTTTCCACATTTTGTTATATTACAGCCTTATTCCAAAGTAGATTAAATTCACGATTTTTCTCAAAATTCTACAAAAATACCAGATAATGACAACGTGAAAGAAGTTTGTTTGAAATCTTTGCAAATTTATTAAAAATAAAAAATGAAAAAAATCCCATGTACAGAAGTATTCACAGCCTTTGCCATGGCACTCAAAATTGGAGCTCCGGTGCCTCCTGATTCCACTGATCCTCCTTGAGATGTTTCTACAACGTGATTGAAGTCCACCTGTGGTCAATTCAGTTGATTGGACATGATCTGGAAAGGCATATACCCGTCTATATAAGGTCCCAAAATTAACAGTGCATGTCAGAGCACAAACCAAGCCATGAGGTCCAAGGAATTGTCTGTAGACCTCTGAGACAAGACTGTATAGGGGCATAGATCTGGGGAAGGGTACAGAAATATTTCTTCAGAATTGAAGGTCCCAATGAGCACAGTGGCCTCCATCATCCATAAATAGAAGAAGTTTGGAACCACCAGGACTCTTCCTAGATCGGGTCGCCAGGCCAAACTTAGCGATTGGGGGAGAAGGGCCTTAGTCAGGGAGGTGACCAAGAACCCGATGATCACTGACAGAGCTCCAGTGTTCCTCTGTGGAGAGAGGAGAACCTTCCAGAAGAACAACCATCTCTGCAGCACTCCACCAATCAGGCCTGTATGCAGGACCATCTTTAATATTGATTGGACCCTGGGAAAAACATTTCTTGGGCCCCCCTCCCCATGCAATTTTGCTCTCCACCTGCTCTGAGACATACAATAGCAGCTAGACTTAAAGTGGGGTACCCCTTAAAAAAAAAAAATTAAAAGTCAGCAGCTACAAATACTGCAGCTGCTGGCTTTTAATAATCGGACACTTACCTGCCCCAGAGTCCAGCAATGCGGGGGAACGAAGCCCCCCCTCGTTCCCCGCTCCGCTCGCAGCGCCGTCATGCATACTGTGGGCACCCGGCTGTGGCTTCACAGCCAGGCACCCACTGCGCATGCGCGAGCGGCGCAGGGCGCCGTGATACGCCGTACAGTCACTTGGGACACGTGACAGGTCCCAGGTGAATGTGCGGCGCAAGGGGAAGTGATGTCACCAGCCCAGGCAATGAAGAAGGCAGACTACGAGGGATCCCCTAGCAACCGGTATTTAGAGGTGAGTAAAAAAATTTTTTTTTGCCAATAATTTTTTTTTTTTTTTTTTTATGAATTTTAAGCAGCTTTTTATTTTTTGGTGGCAACACCACTTTAAAATCAGTTTACTGTATCAGATCAGGCAGCAATTGCGATTGGTTGCCAGCTGTTACAGCATATCATTACTGCTTACTGACTGGTTGCTAGAGGTTACAGCACACATTACGGCTCACTGAATAGTTGCTAGAGGTTACAGCACATGATTTCTGCTTGTTAATTGGTTGCTAGAGATTACTGTATAGTAATACTGCTCACTGAATGGTTGCTAGAGGTTACATCACATCATCACTTCGCTGCAGGGGAGCATGATACACATATGAATGCCGCCTTTATTTGCATATCAATGCCGCCGGCCGCAGCTATTTACTTAGTAATGACGCTACCTTCTACATATGAATGCCGGTTATTTACATGTAAACACAGGGTCTGCAGGTGAGTCATCTGTACATAGCAATAAGGCAAATCTGGGCAGCATTGGTAGCAGCACTTCACCCTGAGATATCAGAACCGCATGAGACTAAAACTTCAAGGGACAAGGGAATTTAAACTGGGATAGTTGCCAAGTATGGGGCAGCTGCTTTGGGCCCCACAACAATGACAGGGCCCAGGGCAGCTTCCCCTTTTGCCCTGCCTTAAAGACGGCCCTGCCTGTACGGTAGAGTGGCCAGACGGAAGACACTTCTCAGTAAAAGGCACATGACAGCCCATCTGGAGTTTGGCAAAAGGCCCCTGAAGGACTCTCAGACCACGAGAAACAAAATTCTCTGGTCTGATGAAACAAAGATTGAACGATTGATACAGACTCTATACCTTTCCTACAGACTAAATATACACCAATTTGGGTTATTTTGACCAAAGAAATGTAGCATAATACACTTTGGCCTAAATTTACAAGAACAATTATTTATTTTCAAAATGTTATTACAGAAACAAAGAAAAACGCTTTTCTTTTTTTAAAATATTCAGTCTTTTTTAGTTTATTTTGCAAAAAACTGTGGTGATTAAAGTGGTTGTAAACCCTTACAAACCACTTTGACCTACAGGTAAGCCTAGATTAAGGCTTACCTGTAGGTCCAAGAAATATCTCCTAAACCTATACGGTTTAGGAGATATTTGCCGAAAGACAGCCACCGCTGTCTACGGCGCGCAGGCGCACTGAGCGCTGCAGTTAACGGCGATATGCCGCGAGTGGCGGCTCCCGTGCGCATGCACGGGAGTGACGTCATCGCGGCTCCGATGAATGACCGCGCTGGAGCAGCGAGACCCACCAAGAAGATGGAGGTTCCGTACACAAGGGGACAGCGGTGACTTCGCTGGCTCCTGTGTCAGGTAAGTGACACATAATGGACTACTATGCGATGCATAGTAGTCCATTATGCTTTATCTTTGCAGGGAATCAAAGAGGAAGTAAACTCATCAGGGTTTACTTCCTCTTTAAGTACCACCAAAAGAAAGCTCTATTTGTGTGAAAAAAGTCATACAAATTTCATTTGGGTACAGTGTTGCATATGGGCAGCACAGTGGTGTAGTGGTTAGCACTCTAACTCTAACTCACAGTAAGAAGGGTCACTGGTTCGAATCCCAACCACGACACTACCTGCCTGGAGTTTGCATGTTCTCCCTGTACCTGCATGGGTTTCCTCCGGGTACTCCGGTTTCCTCCCACACTCCAAAGACATGCAGGTAGGCTAATTGGCTTCTGTCCAAAATTGGCCCTAGTATATGAATGGGGACCTTGGATTGTGGGCTCATTGAGGGGGTAGGGACCAACGTGAGTGTGCAATGTACAGGGATAGGGACAATTGTAGACACTCACTCAGGTTGAACTGGATGGACTGGTGTCTTTATTCAACCTTACTAACTATGAAACTATGAAACAGCGCAATTGTCATTCAAAATGTGACTGCGCTAAAAGCTGAAAATTGGCTTGGGCAGGAATTGGGTGAAAGTGCTCGGGATTGAAGTGGCTGACAACAAATTACTCACCCCTGCTTGCTGACATGAGTCACTGGTTGGGAGGCCGGTGTTGTGACAGATACAGTCCGCCTATCGAAAAGTGTCCGCTCTGAACTGCGCTTGCGCAGTACGGAGCACAAGGAGATTCGGAAAATCTCCGAAGATGAACGGCACCTTCACCATGAGTCCAGGTGCAAGCCCCACCATCCAAATGGACATAGGGCTGCAAATATTAGAATATCATTTAAAAAAAGCGTGTTTCTATGCAACTCTAACACTTAAAAAATGCACCAATCTGCCCGAATTGAGCTACGAAGCTTCATTTGAGCTTCAGGTGACTGAGTGAAGATGTGAACCATCTCCATAAAGAATTTTTTTTTTTTCTCCCTAAGCGTATTGGAGCTTCAAACTTTAAAACGCTCAAGTGGGAATGGTGCCTTACACCTGTTATATTAAATGTTGTAAATGTATATCAAATGTTGAAACAGCTGTCGATAGCAGATCAGTGACCTCCGGCTGTCAAACTGACAGCAGATCACGGAATTTGCACCCAATGGCATCTCCCCATTTTGAAGGACTCTAGAACTTGCAGAGTACATCCTAGGTTTTAAGCCATGTTCAACCTAAATGGTAAATTTCTTCGAGACGTTTTCTTGTATCTTTTTGGTTTAGCTTTGTTTTTCGATCTTTCAGAGCTACAAAGTGCTAGCAGTCCCGCTGATCCAAGAGCGTCCGCGCACCCCGCGGGTTTTGTCAAAGCAGAAAAAGATCAAAAGGCAAAAATAAACAGGACTGATTTGTAAAGATTTGTAGGGGGATGAACGGCACCCACCGCTAATTGTTCTATCTCGAAACAGGTAACGGATGGCAGTTGGCTGAGTCACCGGCTCACCATGGGAGTCGGAGCGCCATCCTGTAATGGTGTTGAGCAATATTATTGATATCCGCTCTGTGGAGAGAAGGGGACTTGTCATTTCCGTCTGAGTCACGATGTGAACTTTGTTTAATGTGGTAGAGAATCACTCATCTTTGTCCGCAGTTCCGACCTGATCTTCAGTAACCGTTAACTCATTCTCAGCAGATGAAAAGGATGCTGTACATCAAAAAGGGGAGAAGGACAAACGCCACCTAAGTGTAGTAGGTTAAAGCGGGAGTCCGCCGGGAGTCCGCCGTTTTTTTTTTTTTTTTTAAAGCCAGCAGCTACAAATACTGCAGCTGCTGACTTTTTAAATAGTGACACTTACCTGTCCAGCGCGCCCGCGATGTCGGCACCCGAAGCCGATCTCTCGATCGTCTCTCGGGTGCTGCCGCCGCCATCTTGGGTATGGGAATCAGGAAGTGGAGCCTTTCGGCTTCATTTCCCGGTTCCCTACTGCGCATGCGCGAGTCACACTGCGCAATAAGGATGGTCCCCGCTGTCTCTGGGATCTGTGTGTTTCCCAGCAGACAGCGGGGGACCTTCGGAAAGGGGCGTAGATTCTGCAGAAAGGGGCGTACCTTCTGCAGAATCTATGCCGGAAGTGGGTGCAGATACCTGTACTGTACAGGTACCTGCACCCCCCTCCCCCCTGAAAGGTGCCAATTGTGGCGCCGGAGGGGGGAGGGTTCCAATGAGCGGAAGGTCCACTTTAGGGTGGACCTCCGCTTTTAAGAGCAAATTTATTGGACTAAAAGGCTTGCACTCACATGATGAAGTAAAAGAACAGGGCTTGTATACAATAAGAAGGTACGCTACTGTAAGTTCTGGCCCTAGTCCGCTAGGTGGATAAGGCTGTCGTTCCACTGTGAAGCTCCAGTGGAAGTCGCAGGAGTTTTCTTTTTGGCGGGAAACACACAATTGGGCAGATGTGACCTCATGTCCGGACGTGGCGACGCGGAGCATGCGCTCCTTCATCAGGCCATGGACATGCCATATTGGAAATGGTATTTGTGGTCAAAAAGGCACAGTGGTTGGTGGACTGCAAGGATCAACAATAAATATTCATCATAAAAACACATTTTGAGCGAAAATCATTCAAAAACATTATCCTACAGTGTAGCCAATTTCCTTCACCCCAAACTCTCTCATCCATGTCTTTATGGACCTTGCCTTGTCCACTGGTCCAAATCATTTGGTTCGGGGGGGGGGGGGAGGATTATGGCGTGGGGTTGTTTTTCATTGGTTGGGCTTGGCCCCTTAGTTCCAGTGAAGGGAAATCTTAAGGTGTCAACATACCAAGACATTTTGGACAATTTCATGTGCCCAACTTTGTGGGAACAGTTTGGGGATGACCCCTTCCTGTTCCAACATAACTGCGCACCAGTGCACAAAGCAAGGTCCATAAAGACATGGATGAGCAAGTTTGGGGTGGAGGAACTTGAATGGCCTGCACAGAGTCCTGACCTCAACCCAATAGAACACCTTTGGGGTGAATTAGAGGGCAGGGCAGCCAGGCCTTCTCGTCCACATTAGTGCCTGACCTCACAAATATATGGGATACCATTAAAGTTCATGTGCGTGTAAAGGCAGGCATCCCAATGCTTTTGACAATATAGTGTATGTAACCAAATACTGATAAACAAGTGAAAACTATATCTGCAAATAGTAATATATATATTGATGAGTTATCGCTGGCATATTAAGGTAAGTAAAATGGGGGGACTGGGGGCGCCGGCACTGTCAGATGTTTTTTCACCTTAATGCATAGAATGCATTAAGGTGAAAAAACATTTACAACCCCTTTAATATGGAATTGGAGACCAACACACAATTATACCTCTACGTTTAGTGCCTCTGGTTACACACATAACTTTAGCCTTAATATAGGCTTACCTGTAGGTAAAAGTGTTTGTACAGGGTGTACAACCACTTTAAATATATTGGTGATCCATCTGTGGTGGTGGCAGCTGTCATAATGCAAAAAGGAATTTCCTGTTGTGGGTTATATATTCTGCTGTTGTCATGGCAAAGCTTGAGATCTAGAAAGGCTAAGGTAACTGGGTCTCGGACATAGGTGGAAGGATAAACCAAATGTGTTGACATTATAATGGTGTATGAAGTCATTCAACATGGTTTCTGGGCTGTCCCAAATTACAATGATGTCATCGATATATAGCGCCCATGACTATAGCATCATCGATTTAGTGCTGGGGGGTGGAATCTCACAACCTAGAGTCAAATGTGTGCTGGGGGGAGGTGGGATTGCAAAAGTAGGAGTGCAATGTGTGTGCTAGTTGTGGGATCTTACAAGGGAGTGTCCAATTTGTGATTGGGGTTGGATCTCACAAGGGAGCATCCAATGTGTGCTGGAATCTCAGAAGAGACTGTCTAATGTGCACTGGTAGTGGGATCTCACAAGAGAGTGTCTAACGTGTGCTGGTGGTGGAATCTCACAAGGGAGCGTCTAATGTGTGCTGGGGGTTGGATCTCACAAGGGAGCATCCAATATGTGCTGGGGGTGGGATCTCACAAGGGAGCATCTAATGTGTGCTGGGGATTGTCTCTCAGAAGGGAGCATCCAATGTGTGCTGGGGGGGGGGGGGGGGGTCTCACAAGGGAGCATCTAATGTGTGCTGGGGGTAGAATCTTACAAGGGAGTGTCTAATGTGTGCTGGTGGTGGGATCTCACAAGGGTGTTGTCACAACAAGTAGTTACCAAGGCCGAGATGACGAGAGCGGCTAGCCCTTGCAAGTATGCACACCCCGTCCCCCTGAGGTGGTACAGGGAGCAGGTGGCACACAGAAGCACTGGCCACCAGCCGGTGTAGGTTCCCGAAGAGCCTGAGGAGCTGAGCAGTGAGTTACTGGAGATCAGGAACTGGCTTATGATCCCGTGCGTGGTAGTAAACAGAAATAACAATAGATCAGGCAACAGAATAGCAAGTCCGTGAAGCAGGCCAAAGGTCATATCCGTATAATCAGGCAAGAAAGTCCATAAGGCAGGCCAAGGGTCAGGAGAGGTCCGTTAAGCAAGTCGAGGGTCGAATCGAGGATGAGAGCAACGTAGTCGGGGACTGTCCGGGTCAAAACAGGTAATCAAGCAAAACAGCAGGAAACGGGCACAAATGGGAAGCTGACAACAGACCAGCAACTCATTTGCATGCCAGAGCCATCTAAAATAGCCACACCATAGCGTGTGCCACAGCGCACACCCATGCACCATCGTGCATGTTCATGCGCCATTACGCACATCCATGCGGTACAGTGCACACTCGTGGGCCACTGCGCGCACACGTGTACCATTGCGCACACGTGCGCGCTGCACCATCGGAGCGCTAATCCGCCGCACATGCGTGCAATAGCATGGGCGGCCAAAGTCCTTCTCTGACAGGTGTATCTAATGTGTGCTGGGGGTTGGATCTCACAAGGGAGTGTCTAATGTGAGCTGAAGGGTGGGATC
>NW_027507764.1:37136692-37144192 GCF_037356315.1 Lithobates pipiens | reverse complement strand
TGTCTAAACCTCTGGCAACAAAAGTGAGTACACCCCTAAGTGAAAATGTCCAAATTGGACTCAAATTGTCAATATTTTGTGTGGCTGCCATTATTTTCCAGCACTGCCTTAACCCTCTTGGGAATGGAGGTCACCAGAGCTTCACAGGTCACCACTGGAGTCCTCTTCCACTCCTTCATGACGGAGCTGGTGGATGTTGGAGACCTTGTGCTCCTCCACCTTCCTTTTAAGGATGCACCACAGATGCTCAATAGGGTTTAGGTCTGGAGACATGCTTGGCCAGTCCATTACCTTTACCCTCAGCTTCTTTATGGCAGTGGTGGTCTTGGAGGTGTGTTTGGGGTGGTTATCGTGTTGGAATACTGCCCTGCAACCCAGTCTTTGAAGGGAGGGGATCATGTTCTGCTTCAGTATGTCACAGTACATGTTGGCATTCATGGTTCCCTCAATGATCTGTAGCTCCCCAGTGCCGGCAGCACTCATGCAGCCCCAGACCATGACACTCCCAGCGTCATGCTTGATTGTAGGCAAGACACACTTGTCTTTGTACCACACACACCTGGTTGCCCCCACACACACTTGACACCATCTGACACCAAATGGGTTTATCTTGGTCTCATCAGACCACAGGACATGGTTCCAGTAGTCTTTAACAAGGCAGTGGTCATCTTGGAGGTGTGTTTTCAGTCATTATGTTGTAAAGTAGTGAGTGTACAGCTTGTATAACAGTGAAAATCTGCTGCCCCCCAAAATAACTCAACACAGCCATTAATGTGTAAACCGCTGGCAACCAAAGTGAGTACACCCCTAAGTGAAAATGTCCCAATTGGGCCCAATTAGCCATTTTCCCTCCCCGGTGTCATGTGACTGGTTAGTGTTACATGGTCACTGGAAGTTCAACATGGCACCTCATGGCAAAGAACTCTGAGGATCTAAAAATAAATATTTCCTCTACATAAAGATGGCCTAGGCTATAAGAAGATTGCCAAGACCCTGAAACTGAGCTGCAGCACGGTGGCCAAGACCATATGGCGGTTTAACATGACAGGTTCCGGTCAGAACAGACCTCGCCATGGTCCACCAAAGAAGTTGAATGTCACGTGCCCAGCTTCATATCCAGAGGTTGTCTTTGGGAAATAGACGCGAGATGCTGTATGTATTTGAAATGTAGTTGTATATTTCTTGCTATTACCATAGCCTACCACCAAAGAATAACCCACGATGAAGTCACCTGCTCCTGATGATTGTGGTGGTACCACATATGAGTATATCATGTGTTGTTCATACCCATAATAGGACCAAGAAACAGTAGTGCTTATATTGTTTTCTAAAACTGGGGCACACAGAATCTGGTGCAGCTGTGCATGGTGGCCCATCAGCTTCAAGATTTTATTATCAAAGCTTAAAGTGTTACTAAACTCACCACAGTAAAATCGGTCTGTATACGCAGTAAAGCATGCTTGTTATACCTACTGTGGAACCTAAGGGGTTAATCCTCTGCATTGTGTAAAAAGGCTGTTTGATTCTTTCTTCTCTGATCCTCCCCTTCTTCCACAGTCCCCCCAATATATCTCCTGATAGAACAGAGCCTTGGGGGCACTCTGCACATGCTCATTTTGGTGTGTATTTCTAGAGAGTTGTTTTTTTATTTGTTTTTTTAGGGCGCATGTGATCAGCATAGGGCCAATCGGCACTGTCCAGGCACAGGGTCAGGGGCCATGCAGCCTCATAGGACAGAATCCTACAAGCTTTAGCCAGGCACTGATAATAGTCACAAGACTACTATGTGCGGCTGATGAGAAATGGTATTTAGCAGTTTATATTTACTAAAATATTTACATTCCCATGTTCTGCTGTACTGTGGGAGACCAGATATAATGAATGCAGGCTCCCGGGTTTAGGAAAACTTAAATTGAACAAGCTGAAATTAGAAACTGGTTGGCTGCTATGCACAGATGCACCAGATTCTTTGTGCTCCAGTTTTGTAAATTGGTGTCAGTGGGAGGAATAGTGCCCCATCATTGGTGTCAGTGGGAGGAGTAGTGCCCCATCATTGGTGTCAGTGGGAGGAGTAGTGCCCCATCATTGGTGTCAGTGGGAGGAATAGTGCCCCATCATTGGGGTCAATGGGAGGAATAGTGCCCCATCATTGGTGTCAGTGGGAGGAATAGTGCCCCATCATTGGTGTCAGTGGGAGGAGTAGTGCCCCATCATTGGTGTCAGTGGGAGGAATAGTGCCCCATCATTGGGGTCAGTGGGAGGAATAGTGCCCCATCATTGGGGTCAGTGGGAGGAATGGTGCCCCATCATTGGTGTCAGTGGGAGGAATAGTGTCCCATCATTGGTATTAGTGGAAGGAATAGTGCCCCATCATTGGGGTCAGTGGGAGGAATAGTGCCCCATCATTGGTGTCAGTGGGAGGAATAGTGTCCCATCATTGGTATTAGTGGGAGGAATAGTGTCCCATCATTGGTGTCAGTGGGAGGAATAGTGTCCCATCATTGGTATTAGTGGGAGGAATAGTGTCCCATCATTGGTGTCAGTGGGAGGAATAGAGCCCCATCATTGGTGTCAGTGGGAGGAATACAGCGATTGTCACGTGATTTGGAATCACAGTGCAAAATTGCGGCGATCCTGCCTGTGATTCCAAATTTGTGAAGTGGGGCCTTGGGCTTATGCAATAGGGGTGTAATTGTGCATATGACATAAAATACAGCTGTAGTTTGTCCCCCCGAGAGCCACAGGTGTCACGACCATACAAATGAAAGATTGCATGTGGCTGTGCAAAGGCACATCCTCTAATTTGTTTGTACATGTGACTTTCGGTTGCTAAAATACAGCCTTATTTTATGTCGTATGCCCTTTATTATCATTGTTGGTATTATTAGTAATAATAATATTTATTTTGTGTTAGGACTAGGGTGTATAGTTATTATTTTTTTTTTTTAAGGGATACAGGTTAAGGTTAGGGGTTAATTATTTATATAGTATCACATACTATTAATTTATTCATTATTTATTTATGATTATTCTTATTTGTGTATTTATTTTACATGTATTTATTCATTATTATTATTATTCGTAGTAGTAGTGGTATTAAAACCCTAACCCTAAAAAAAAATAAAAAATCCTAACCTAACCTTAACTCCCTTACCCTAACAAGAAGAAAAAATAAATAAAAGAATGAATAATTATAATAAAGTCAACTGATGGAAAAAAACAAGCAAAAAACAGATGATAGTTATTGGCTAATGAAAAAGAAAATGCCAAAGCTCCAAAACTCTGTATATAAACACGCAAATTGCGCTTAAAAATTTGCCAAAATTGTGCAAAAGAAGCTAGAAAACACTCAAAGACGCTACGCTCAGATGTGAATGCAAACTTACAGGCAAAAATATAGCGGGATTTGTATGTATGAGATGTATGTATGAGAGGGTCTTTTTTTAATATTATTATTATTATTATTATTATTATTATTATAATTATTAATAATAACACCGATAATAATAATAATAATAATAATAATAATAATAATAATAATAATAATAATAATAATAATATTTTGACCAGTTGAACACTTTCACAAAATTGCCATCCAATTTTACCCGAGACCTGATACACCGTGATGAAGCTTCGGATGACTCACGGCAAAAATGATCATGCGATCAAACACAAGAGAACCGGCGATAGCCCCAGAATTGGTAGGAGGATATAATACAGAGTGTTCTTTTCTATTTGTGGAATAAATCACTGAAATTATTTGTTGGGCCTTTCTACTATAAAAAGAACAACATGCTTACTAGCTATGAAAACAGGTTTTTAAAAATTTTACCTTTTTTATTTATTTTGAGTCTGATTTTTATTTTTTTCATATTACACATTTATCTTATTATACTTTTATTTGCTTGTTTTACAAAAAAAAAAAGAAAAGATATAAGCCCAACCTGTGCTATTATTCTGACCTGACCAAGGTTGGGGTGGTGGCTATACAAACCTGCTGGAAGTGATGGGGCTTGGAAGGTTGGAAAGCTGGAAGAGCGCATTACCTTCTAATCTGAACGTTCTACCTTGTCGGGCTATGGGCTGGGAAGGCAGAAGGTCCATGGTGTCTGTGCCCCCTGGGGGTGGTTTGCCTTTAGGTGTGCTCTTAGTAACACTTCGGGTGTTGGACTCCACGCTGTGAAAAAGTCACATGGTCACAGTCACTGCATTGCGCCTCATGGGCTGGACCTTTTTGGCTAAGTCCAGGGGCAATTTTTGTCTACCAGGCCTCAGGGCCTAGCCAGTGCACACGGCTACTTTTTTATTTATTTTTCTCCCACGTTTGTCACCTTTCACTTTTGTGTGTGTTTTTCCACTGGATGAAGGGTGTGAGTCCTTGAGCTTGACGTCTAGGGGGGAGGGGGGGTGTGGGGCCCTTAGGTTTCTTCCTTTACTGCCCCTGGGGGGGGGGTCTCTCTTTGGGAGAGCTCCCCTGAGCTAGTACTCAATGAATGGATTTGGATATCCTAGAGGAATGGGGTCTGGCAGGTCCCCATCAGGAACCTTGCACCCCGGGGGTCAGGGTAGAGGTCCTACTCCTTTTGGGGGGGGGGACGTCCTTAAAGAGGGATTCCACCAAAAAAAAAAATATTAAAAGCCAGCAGCTATAAATACTACAGCTGCTGACTTTTAATAAATGGACACTCACCTGTCTCGGGTTCCAGCGATGCCGAGGCCGATCGATCGCTTGGCTCTCGGCTGCTGCCGCCACCATTCTAGGTGAGGGAATCAGGAAGTGAAGTGAATCGGCTTCACTTCCCGGTTCCCTACTGCGCATGCGCGAGTCGCGTCGCGCAATAGGAAATATCCGCGCTGTCACTGGGACCCGTGTGTGTCCCAGCAGACAGCGCGGCAGGGCAGGAAATGGCGTAGACTCCCACGGGAGTTTATGCCCGGAAGTGGGTGTAAATACCTGTCTTTGACAGGTATCTCCACCCCCCTCCCCCCTGAAAGGTGTCAATTGTGACACCGGAGGGGGAGAGGGATCCGATCAGCGGAGGTTCCACTTTAGGGTGGAACCCCGCTTTAAGTGCACTTTTTTGTACACTTACTGTTTTTTTCTCTTTTAGGTTTTTGCACCACTGTGCACAAAAGAAAAACTGGTGGTCAGTGGTAGTAACACCTCCCTAGCATTAGTGGTCAGTGGTAGGGGCATTATATCCCACCCCCTCCCCCCATCCCCAGCATTGAGGGTGGTTAGTGGCTGGGTGTAGATGGCCCAGGCAAGTCAACTGAATTTTATTAATTATACAGTTAGGTCCATATATATTTGGACACAGGCACAATTTTGTTTTTTTCATGTATTTGCCAAAATTATTTTCAAGCTATAGTTATATAATGGATATAAGCTGAAAGTGCACACTCTCAGGTTTAATTTGAGGCTATGTACATCCAAATCGGAGAAAGGGTTTAGGAATTACAGCTCTTAAAACCAGCCCCCCCCCCTTTTTTAAGGGACCAAACGTAATTGGACATTTGAATCAAAAGCTGTTTCATGGTGAGGTGTGGGCTATTCCTTCATTATTTCTTCAAGAGGAAGTAAACCCTGATGGGTTTACTTCCTCTTTTTTTCCCTGCAAAGGTAAAGCATAATGGACTACTATGCATCGCATAGTAGCTCATTATGTGTCACTTACCTGACACAGGAGCCAGCGAAGTCGCCGCTGTCCCCTGTAGTCCGCCGCATCCATGTTGCTGGTGGCGTCTCGCAGCTCCGACGAATCACAGCGGCGCAGCCGCGATGACGTCACTCCCGCGCATGCGCACGGGAGTCGCGTCTCGCAGCTCCGCCGCTGCCATACGGCGAAGCCGCGATGACGTCACTCCCGCGCATGCGCACGGGAGTCGACAAATTAGGCAAATCCATTCTTGGATTTGCCGCATTTAGTGCGCCTGCGCGCCGCTGTCTACGGCGCATGCGCCGTAGACAGCGGTGCCCATTTTCGGGCAAATATCTCCTAAACCATATAGGTTTAGGAGATATTGCTTGGACCTACAGGTAAGCCTTAATCTAGGCTTACCTATAGGTCCAAGTTGTTTGGAAGGGTTTACTTCCTCTTTCAGCAATTAAGCAGGTAAAAGGTCTGGAGTTGATTCTAAGTCTGGTATTTGCATTTGGAATCTATTGCCGTGAACCTGCCTCATGCGTTCAAAGGAGCGGTCCATGCAAATGAAATTGGCCTTTGTAAGCCTTCAAAAATGAAACAAATCTATCTGAGAGATAACAGCAACATTAGGAGTGGCCAAATGAACAGTTTGGTACATTCTGAGGAAAGAAGAACGCACTGGTGAGCTCAGCAACATAAAAAGGCCTGAATGTCCACAGAAGACAACAGTGGTGGATGATCGCAGGATCTTTTCTACGGTAAAGAAAAACCCCATTCACAACATCCAGACAAGTGAAGGACACTCTCCAGGAGGAGGCCGTATCATTGTCATAGTCTACAATCAAGAGAAGACTTCACCAGAGCAAATACAGAGGGTTCACCACAAGGTGCAAACCATTCTATAAGCCTGAAGAATAGAAAAGCCAGATTAGACTTTGCCAAAAAACATCAAAAAAAAAAGCCAGACCAGTTCTGGAAAAGTATTCTTTGGATGGATGAAACCAAGATTAATCTGTACCAGAATGACGGGAAGAAAAAAGTGTGGAGAAGGCTTGCAATGATCCAAAGCACACAACATCATCTGTGGTCACATGGTGGAGCTTGCAGTGTGATGGCATGGGGCATGCATGGCTTCCAGTGGCATTGGGTCATTGGTGTTTATTGATGATGTGACAGAAGCCGGATGAATTCTGCAGTGTTCAGAGATATACTTTCAGCCAAATGCAGCAAAGTTGATTGGACGACGCTTCACAATACAGATGGACAATGATCCAAAACACACTGCGAAAGCAATCCAGGGGCTTTTGAAGGAAAAGAAGTGGAATATTCTGCAATGGCGGAGTCAATCACCTGATCTCAACCCAGTTGAGCATTCATTTCACTTGCTGAAGGCAAAACTAAAGACCCACAAAGAACAACTGAAAACAGTTAGAGCCTGGCAAAGAGTCAGAAAGGAGGAAGCCCAGCCTCTGGTGATGTCCATGGGTTCCAGACTTTAGGCAGTCATTGCCAGTAAAGGATTCTCAACAAAATATAAAAAATTAACATTTATGATTATATTTGCCCAATTACATTTGAGCCCCTGAAAATGGGGGGCACTAGGTTTAAAAATTGTTGCCGTTCCTAAAATTTGTACTTGATATTTATGTTCAACCCCTTGAATTAAAGCGGAAAGTCTGCACTTCAAATTCATTTGGATTGTTTTGCTTTCATTTTATTCTGGTGGCATAGAGAGCCCAAAGTATGAAATTTTGTGTCCGTATCCAAATAATATATATGGACCTAACTGTGTGTACAAATCATACTCTCTTTACCATCCTACCACTGGGCACCAATGCTGAGGGGGGGGGGG
>NW_027507764.1:37129192-37131692 GCF_037356315.1 Lithobates pipiens | reverse complement strand
GGTGTGGCAATAATCAGGCCTGGGTGTGGCTAGAGAAATTGAACTCAGGTGTGGACAACCACAGTTAGGGTCCTTTCACACGGGGCGGATCAGTTCTGATCCGCCCCGTGGATGTCCGTTTGCTCAGCGGGGATCACTCCGCCGATCCCCGCTGAGCAGGGAGATGACAGGTCTGTCTCCGCACACTGTGCAGGGACGGACCTGTCACAGCGCCGCTCTCCCCTATGGGAGATCGGATGACGACGGACCGCAGTGCCCGTCGTCATCCGATCCGATCCGCAGACGGATGGAAAAATAGCTTTTTCCTCCGTCACACTTTTTCGGATCGGAGCGGGTCGGATGTCAGCGGACATGTCACCGCTGACATCCGACGCTCCATAGACCTCTATGGAGCACCCGTTCAGGTCCGCCTGAAAAACTGACAGGCGGGCCTGAACGGGACGTTAGTGTGAAAGGGGCCTAATAGTATGTTTTAACAAGGGGGGCAATCACTTTTTCACACAGGGCCATGATGGTTTGGATTTTTTTTCACCTTTAATTATAAACACCTTCATTTACAAATTGCATTTTGTGTTTACTTGTGTTGTCCTTGACTATTGTTTAAATTGGTTTGATGTTCCGAAACACTTAAGTGTGACAAACATGCAAAGGAACAGGAAATGAGGAAGGGGGCAAACACTTTTTCACACCACTGTATAACAATATATCAGGACATGATGCAGCCCCCACCCCCCTCTGTACACCATTTAGATAACTCGGCTGTGTGGGGTTTCTTGAACCCGATGATGATAAACGCTGGCAGTTCTCACTTTGTCATCTTGGCCGAGTTGCGGTGGAATTGCTAACAACAAACCTCAGATTTGTAAATAGTTTCAGCAAACACGGAAACTTCCTTCTCAATGATCTTATTTGAGGGTCATTATTTAAAATGTAAAGCTGAACTTCAGGCAAATGGCTGAATACACCGATGAAATACAAACGGTATATAGGTAACAAATAAAGAATTTTATTCCAGCCGTGTTATTCTCAGTGGCAATACTAAGTAAATAGCTGCAGCGGGCGGCATTGATATGTAAATAAAGGCGACATTGATATGTATATCATGCTCCCCTGCAGTCAGGAGATGATGTGCTGTAACCTCTAGCAACTAATCAGTGAGCTGTAACGTGTGCTGTAACCTCTAGCAACCAGTCAGTAATCAGTAATGATATGCTGTAACTGCTGGCAACCAATCGCAATTGCTGCCTGATCTGATACAATAAACTGATTTTAAGTCTAGCTGCTATTTATTGTACAGGTATGTCTCAGAGCAGGTGGATAGTGAAATTGCATGAGGGGGGCCAAGAAAATTTTTGCCCAGGGTCCTATCGATATTAAAGACGGCCCTGGGTAAGGTGACTGTTGTCGTAAAAGCAGCATAGCCATGAGAGATACGTTGGAACATCTACCCAGAGAGTATAAAGCATCATCACCCTTTTGTAAATATCCAGCAATGTTATTTCCCTATAGAGCACTGTGATGTTTGGGGAATTACTCGGTGTAGAGCGTTTTTTAGTGTGTTCACGTTAGCCGGGAACTATATTTTCAGGGATTATTGGCCAACTTTTACTCACAACAGAAGATCCAAAAAATGTACGATTGCCCTTGCAGTGGTTTCCACCCATGGGCGTCCGCACCATAGGGCAAGGGGGGGGGGTAAATTGCCCCCCTTGAAATCGTAAGAGTGTTGAAGTGTTGCAATGGCCGCCGCGGCCGCCTCCGCAACAGCCGTGGACTTTTTTTTTTTTTTCAAAATCTGCTGGGGTCTGGGGCTGCTCTCAGTCTTTTCCGTCTACACATCCGTCCCTCCCTCCTCACCCCCGGCCCAAGCATCAGATTGGCTCTGCCGCTCGGGCCTCTGCTTAACATCACCGTGACTCGTCTGTTCCGTGATTGGCTGCTGCCTCAGCCTGCCTCTGCCTGTGTAAAGGTATGTCGTGCCTATGCCGATCAGGCTGGCGCGGCGCCGGCTCCTCCCACGGGTCACAGGTGCGTGGTGTGCAGTGGCCGAGAGAATACAGTGCCTGTCCTGGGCCTATCGCTGAAGAAAAAAAAAAAAAAATAATAAAAAATATAAAAAATAAAAATAGTGTAGCGCTTCAATGGTAATAGGTGTAGTCAACATAAAGGATAATCATGTAACAGAGATCATATAGATGATATAGATGGCTAGAGAAAAAGTCCAAAAATGGGCCCAAATTTCACAATGTAGCTGGCACGGGGGTGACCGAACCGTCACAAAGTAGGAAGGGATCACACTAAGCGGATGTATTCATGTGAATCTGCTTGTCTGTAAACATCAAGGAAGGTAGATAAATACTTCTTACCAACTCTGTTGGACTCACACAGTCGTATGACAGTTGAGTCTGAAAGGCTTGAGGTCACAATCTGGGACCAAGGAGTATGTGGAGGGAGGTCCGTTGAACTGATGGAGGAACTCCAAACGGCTGTATGCCCGATG
>NW_027507764.1:37089192-37124192 GCF_037356315.1 Lithobates pipiens | reverse complement strand
CATTGCTCCTCCCACTGACACCAACAACGGGGCATTATCTCTCCCACTGACACCAACAACGGGGCATTATTCCTCACACCAATGATGGGGCACTATTCCTCTCACTGATACCAACAATGGGGCACTATCCCTCCCACTGACACCAATGATGGGGCACTATTCCTTCCACTGACACCAACAATGGAGCACTATCCCTCCCACTGATACCAATGATGGGGCACTATTCCTCCCACTGACACCAACAACAGGGCATTATTCCCCACACCAATGATGGGGCACTATTCCTCTCACTGATACCAACAATGAGGCACTATTCCTCTCACTGATGCCAACAATGGGGCACTATTCGTCTCACTGATACCAACAATGGGGCACTATTCATCTCACTGATACCAACAATGGGGCATTATTTGTCTCACTGATACCAACAATGGGTCACTATTCCTCCCACTAGTACCAACAATGGGGCACTATTCCTGCCACTGATACCAACAATGGGACACTATTCCTCCCACTGATACCAACAATGGGGCACTATTCCTCCCACTGATACCAACAATGGGGCACTATTCCTCCCACTAATACCAGCAATAGGGCACGATTCCTCCCACTAGTACCAACAATAGGGCACTATTCCTCCCACTAATACCAACAATAGGGCACTATCCCTCTCACTGATACCAACAATAGGGCACTATTCCTCCCACTGATACCAACAATGGGGCACTATTCCTCCCACTAATACCAACAATGGGGCACTATTCCTTCCACTAATACCAACAATGGGGCACTATTCATCTCACTAATACCAACAATGGGGCACTATTCCTCCCATTGACACCAATGATGAGGGACTATTCATCCCACCAACAATGGAGTATTATTCCTCTCACTAACACCAATGATGGGGCATTATTCCTCCCACTGACATCAACAATGGGGTATTATTCCTCCCACTGATACCAATGATGGGGCATTATTCCTCCCACTGACACCAAGGAGGCATTATTCCTCCAACTGATACCAACAATGGAGTACGATTCCTCCCACTAATACCAACAATGGGACACTATTCCTCCCACTGACACCAACAATGGGGCATTATTCCTCTTCAATACCAAAGTGTACTTCCATTGATGCCAGGACAATTTCTACTCCCACTGGCCACAGATTGGCCCCCTAAAGAACCCTAAGCTATAGTATTCCCCTTTTGCTTCTGCCCCAGCAGCTATATAAAAGGCTATGTAGGGAGGTGAGGGGCAAAGGAGCTGGGCCAGCACAGACAGTGTATTGTGCAAGAAGGGAGGGAGCCGTGGTAGGGAACGGACTCTTCCTGGAGTCGAAGTCAAATTTTCCAGCAAGTTAAAAATCACAATGTAAGTGGACAAAAAAAAAATATGCAAAATAAAATGCTTCTGGAAATCATTTTAAATACTTGATGTTTCTGTGATTTTACCAGCAGCTGTCTATGTTGGTGATGACAGGGTCACTTTAAGACTAAAAAAAAATAATTTTAAAGTAATAAAACATTTTCCCGTCAGCCGGTCCTTCTGACTCTGAGATAAATGGATTATGTAAAAGAAAAAGTGTCACAAAAAGTATATTTTATTATTTATAATTTGTATCATTGTAACGATGACAACAAAGTGCTTTTTTGGCACCCTTTACATTTTTTTACACGCTTTCTGTTCCTTATTTCAATTCTTGTGATATTAAAGTGGAAATAAAACTGTAGCCAGGCACCACAAACAACAAAAAAACAAACGAATTTGATCCATTTTTAATATTTAAAACAAACTCCTCCCATCCAGCCATGTCTCTTTTTGTTGAGAAATCTCTTTGAAAAACAGCTGCAGCCATCTTGGGTGAGGGCAGATGATTCATATAGCATTTACTTCCTGGAATCCATCTGTCCTTTGCTCCGGCCCTGGCGCGTGTCGGCAATGCGTCCAAAATCGAGCGCTTCCCTGACATAAACAGAAATGCTATTTTATTTATTTGTTACTCATTTTTAATGGCCCCCCCCCCTTACACATCATCTAATGCGCATGTTTTCATACCCACCAAATGCACGGTTCCCCAGCAATGGTGTGGTCTGATCTTGCAAAAGAATCGGGGACGAATTTCACGTGTTTTTGGCATGTAGGGCAGCCTATTGAAATGTAATGTTCTGCTTTACATGCAATGAAAGGGAACGTGCGGAAACCGCATGCACACCTGCATTCTGCAGTTTTACACTCACCGGCCACCTTGCTAGTAGAGGGGTTGGACCCCCTTTTTGCCTTCATTCTTCCTGGCATAGACTATACAAGGTGTTGGAAACAATCCTAACAGATTTTGCTCCATAGTGACATAACATCACACAGTTGCTGCAGATTTGTCGGCTGCACATCCATGATGCCAATCTCCCATTCCACCACATCCCAAAGGCGCTCTATTGGATGAGATGTGGTGAGTGTGGAGACCATTGGAGGACAGGGACCTCATTGTCCGGTGGTGAGATGATTGGAGCTTTGTGACATGGTGCATTATCCTGCTGGAAGGAGCCATCAGAAGATGGGGACACTGTAGTCATAAAGGGAAGGACATGGTCAGCAACAGTACTCAGGTAGGCCGTGGTGTTTAAACAATGCTCAATTGGTACTAAGGGGCCCAAAGTGTGCCAAGAAAATATCCTCCCCACACCATTACACCCCCACCACCAGCCTGAACCGGTGATACAAGGCAGGATGGATCCATGCGCCAAATTCTGACCCCACCATCTAAATGTCGCAGCTGAAATCCAGACTCCTCAGACCAGGCAACGTTTTTCCAATCTTCTATTGTCCAGTTTTGGTGATCCTGTGCCAATTGTAACCTCGGTTTCCTGTTCTTAGCTGACAGGAGTGGCACCCGGTGTGGTCTTCTGCTGCTGTAACCCATCTGCTTCAAGGTTCCATGTGTTGTGCATTCAGAGATGGCATTCTGCATAGCTTGGTTGTAAGCCCTTGTGCACACGGTCGGAGATTCCGACAACCAAATCCGTCGGATTTTGTCCGACGGATCTTGTCCGAAACTGTTGTATACACACGGTCGGACAAAGTTGTCGGAAAATCCGATCTTTCAGAACGTGATAACGTTATTTCGTTACGATGGGACTACGTTCAGGCTAGTAGCCAATAGCTTTGGTGTAGGAATTTGATCTGAGCATGCGTGGCACTTTGTCCGATCGGAATTCTCTACACATGATCGGAGTATGTCCGATCGGAGCAGTTTGTCGGAAAATATTTCCAGCCAGTTGGAAAATTTGGTCCGACGGAAACTGTCCGATGGAGACCACACACAGTCGGAATATCCAACAAAACTCTCCGATTGGACATATTCCGACGGAATCTCCGACCGTGTGTACAAGGGCTAACAGTTGGTCGTTTGAGTTATCATCTCTGCCAATTCTCCTCTGACCTCTGACATCAACAAGGCATTTTCCCCTACACAACTGCCGCTCACTGGATATTTTCCCATTTTCGGACCATTCTCTGTAAACCCGAGAGATGGTTGTGTGTGTGAAAATCCAGCCCATCTGGCACCAACAACCATGCCTAGAGCTGCACGATTTTGAGAAATGAGAAACGCCATTTTTTTTGCTCAGAATAAAGATCACGATTCTCATGGCGTAACATCATTTTTCACATTATACCAAAAAATTGTGCTAACTTTACTTAGATTAACTTTACCTTTAGTTATTTTTTTTTGTTTTTTTAATTCATTAAAGTGTATTTTTTTATTTATTTTTTTTATTGCGTTTGACCAGTGCACAAATACAGTGTGACATAAAATATTGCCACAACCACCATTTTATTCTTTAGGGTCTCTGCTAAAATAAATATTTATTTATTTATATATATATATATATATATATTTATATATATATATATATATATATATATAATTTTCTAGCAATAAATATTGATTTTAACTTGTAAGCACCGAGTGCCAGAAAAAGGTTCTGCAGCTGCTGACTTTTAAAATAAAGACACTTACCTGTCCCAGGGTCCAGCGATGTCGGCAACCGAGGCCGAACCGTCCCTCGGTCCTCGGATGCTGTCTCGGATGCCATCTTGGGTAAGTGAATCAGGAAAGGAAGCCTTGCGGCTTCACTTCCCGGGTCCCTACTGCGCATGCGCAAGTCGTGCTGCACAATCCGAATGGTCCGCACTGTCTCTGGGACCCGTGTGTGTCCCAGCAGGCAGTGCGAGGGGACGGGAAGAGGCGTAGGCTCCCGTGGGAGTCTATGCCCGGAAGAGGGTGCAGATACCTGTCTTATGCACTTGTACACACAGACATTCCGTCCACAAAATCCATCGGATCCATCGGAAATTCCGACCACTAAATCTGTTGGATTTTTTCCAACGCATTTTGTCCGGAACTGGTGTTGCATACGCACAGTCGGACAAAGTTGTTGGCGAAATCCGATCGTTCGGAACGTGATGACGTTCCTTCGTTCCGCCGGGACTACGTTGCGGCTAGTAGCCAATCGCTTTGGCCTCGTAATTTGATCTGAGCATGCGTGGCACTTTGTCCGATCGGAATTCTCTACAAACGATCGGAAAAAGTCTGATCTGATTTTTTTTTTTGTCGGAAAATTTGAGATCCTGCTCTAAAAAATTTTTTTCCATCAGAATTTCCGATGGAAAAAGTCCGATAGAGCCCACACACGATCCGATTTTCTGACAATATAATCCGATCAGACCTTTTGCGTTGGAATTTCCGACCGCGTGTACAGGGCATTAGACAGCTATCTGCACCCCCCCCCTCCCCCTTGAAAGGTGCCAAATGTGACGCCGGAGGGTGTCCGAAAAGTGGAGGTTCCATTTTTGCGTGAACCTCCACTTTAAGTGGTTAAACTTCCCTCATCTACAGGCAGAAGTTCATTCCTTTGATCTAAGAAGAAATGTTACTTTGTTTATACTTATCTGAGATGTTGTGATAAAACTTGGAAGGCTGCCTGGATTTTTTATTTTATTTTTTCTCAGCTGTGAGAACTCTCTGCACTTGTTAGAAAGAATCGTGAAATGCTGTTTTGAAGATCGGGAAGGGAAAATAATTTTTTGATTCTTAACGATCTCCACGTTAAATCACGCCACGTTCAAAGTCACTTAAATGCCCTTTCTTCTCCATTCTGATGCTCGGTTTGAACTTCAGCATAGTCGTCTTCACCACGTCTAGATGTCTAAATGCATTGAGTTGCTGCCATGTGATTAGCCGATTTAGCAATTGGTGTTACAGATCGATTGAACAGGTGTACCTAATAAAGTGGCCAGTGAGTGTATATGGCGTGAACAAGGCATATAGAGGACATTTGTCTGTGCTGATCAATGCAGCTGAATGGAGGTGGTGTGAATGAGCGCTGGCACAAGTGGCAATAAAAAAAAAGCAGATTCCCACCCTCCCCCCAACTCTGTCCAGAACTAAAGAAAAAAAAAAAAAAAGGTTTGGGCTGACTTTCCATCATAAGATCATTTATGTATTGGCAGATTTATTGCCGTTAAAGAGAAAAGGGTCAGCTTCTCGGTAACCTGTGAAATTCACACCTCCCAAATGCGCCCTTCAGGGACGTACAATGGGCACAATTCACACCACTAATACACCAATATAAGGGGCTTTATTCTGAATAAATGACAGTTATTTTCAGTGATTAATGCCCCATACACACAGGCGGATTTTCCATCGGAAAAAAACTTGGATGTTTTTTCCGGCGGAATTCCGCTCAAGCTTGGCTTGCATACACACGGGTCACACAAAAGTTCTCTGAACTTTCGACCGCTAAGAACGCGGTGACGTACAACACTACGACGAGCCAAGAAAATTAAGTTCAATGCTTCCAAGCATGCGTCGTATTGTTTCCGAGCATGCGTATGAATTTTGCGCATCGGAATAGGTACAGACGATCGGAATTTCCGATCGGAACGTTTCCTGACCAAAAAATTGGGAACCCGCTCTCAAACTTTCGTTGGCGGGCATTTCACCAGCAAAAGTCAGATGGAACGTACACACGATCAGAATTTCCGACCAAAAGCTCACATCGGACTTTTGCCGGCGGAATTTCCGATCGTGTGTATGGGGGGATTGCAGTGCCTGAAAATGTATTCTTATCCTTCTGTTAACGACTTCACCCCCGGAAGATTTGGCTGCTGAATGACCGCGTCGTTTTTTGCGATTCGGCACTGCGTCGATTTAACTGACAATTGCGCGGTCGTGCGACGTGGCTCCCAAAACAAAGTTGACTTCCTTTTTTCCCACAAATAGATCTTTCGTTTGGTGGTATTTGATCGTCTCTGCGTTTTTTTTTTTGGAGAGATCTGGGCTGAGGTTTTCAGAAGTTGTCAACTCTAGTTCTCTTTAAATTGTTACTAAACCTAGGAGCTTGCACTCACTATATCTGGTCTCTGGCAGTGCACAGAACATGGAAATGCAATTAATGTATTTGTCTGCGTATAACTCGCACTTTTTCTCCCTGAAAATAGAGGGCAAGTCATATGTGTGTATTATACGCCTGGGCTGCCTTACACAGAGCCGGGATTTCCTGTCCCGCCTCCTGGACCGGCTCCTGGGATAGAAGTCATATGTCCCGGCATTGGATCGGTGTTCTGTCTATCATAGGAGCCGGTCCAGGAGGAGGGACTGTGTGAGCTGAGTAAACAGATCCTTCTGTGTAATCCGGCTCTGATCAGGCTACATTGATAGGCAATGGCAAGGTAGAGGCTGCAGATGGGCACTAATCAGGTTGCATTACTGGGTGAGGCAGAGGCTGCAGATGGGCACTGATCAGGCTGCGTTGATGGGCAATGGTGAGGCTGCAGATGGGCACTGATCAGGCTGCATTAATGGACAGTGATAAGGCTGCAAATGGGCACTGATCAGGCTGTATTAATGGGCAATGGTGAGGCTGTAGATGGGCACTGATCAGGCTGCGTTGGTGGGAAATGGTGAGGCTGCAGATGGGCACTGATCAGGCTGCATTAATGGACAGTGATTAGGCTGCAGATGGGCACTGATCAGGCTGCATTAATGGGCAATGGTGAGGCTGCAGATGGGCACTGGTCAGGCTGCATTAATGGACAGTGATAAGGCTGCAGATGGGCACTGATCAGGCTGCATTAATGGGCAATGGTGAGGCTGCAGATGGGCACTGATCAGGCTGCGTTGATTGGCAATGGTGAGGCCGCGTACACACGGGCGGACTGTTCGCCCAACCTTGTCCGCTGAACAGTGTTTGGGCGGACAGTCCGCTCGTGTGTGGGCTTTCAGCGGACAGTTTCAGCGGACAGTTGGACGGACAAAGTCTTTCGGAAATTCCGAAAAACTGTCCGCTGAAACTGTGTTTGAGCGAACAGTCCGCCCGTGTGTGGGCCTGTCCGCTGTACTTTCGAAATGAGCGGACTGTTCCCGCTCGGAAAGTCCGCCCATTTCGAGCGCGTGTACAGGTAGGCGGGGCCCGCGAAGGAGACGTCGCGGGCTCCGCCGCCTGGAATGGGCTTAAAGGGGAACCCCAACGCCGAAAAAAATCGGCGTGGGGGTTCCCCCAAAGTCCACACCAGACCCTTGTCCGAGCACGTTACCCGGCCGGCCAGGAAAGGGGGGCGAGCGAGCGCGCCCCCCCTCCTGAGCCGTACCAGGCCGCGTGCCCTCAACATGGGGGGGTGCCTTGGGGAAGGGGGGGCCGCGCGGCCCCCCCACCCCAAAGCACCTTGTCCCCATGTTGATGAGGACAAAGGCCTCTTCCCGACAACCCTGGCCGTTGGTTGTCGGGGTCTGCGGGCGGGGGGCTTGTCACATGTGTGTGTAGCTCTTTTACTAGCGGAGGAGTCCGGCTTTCTTCCTCCCCGCCGCCGGCCTCTTCTCCCGACTTCGGGGGTCTTGTCCCCCTCTTCGGTTCTTCTGCCGGGCCACCGCGCCTTCTTGTAGCTCTTTTACAGGCGGTGGCCCGGTCTTCTGTCGCCGCTGCCTTCCGTTCTTCTGTCGCCGCCTTCGGTTCTTCTGCCGGGCCACCGCGCCTTCTTGTAGCTCTTTTACAGGCGGTGGCCCGGTCTTCTGTCGCCGCTGTCGCCGCCTTCCGTTCTTGTTCTTCTTCTTGTTCTTCTTCTTCTTCTCCAGGCGATGTTGACACGTCGCTCCCTCCGGCCGGAATGCCAGGGACACGCTCCGCTGCCACTTATATAGTGACAATGGGGCGGTGTCACATGGTATATGTCACATGGGTTGGTCACATGGTGACCCCGCCCCCTTACGATGTCATAGTCCCCATGTGACATCAACCCATGTGACCAACCCATGTGACATATACCATGTGACCCCGCCCCATTGTCACTATATAAGTGACCGCACAGCGCGGCTCTGGCATTCCGGCCGGAGAGAGCGACGTGTCAACATCGCCTGGAGAAGAAGAAGAAGAACAAGAAGAAGAACAAGAACGGAAGGCGGCGACAGCGGCGACAGAAGACCGGGCCACCGCCTGTAAAAGAGCTACAAGAAGGCGCGGTGGCCCGGCAGAAGAACCGAAGGCGGCGACAGAAGAACGGAAGGCAGCGGCGACAGAAGACCGGGCCACCGCCTGTAAAAGAGCTACAAGAAGGCGCGGTGGCCCGGCAGAAGAACCGAAGAGGGGGACAAGACCCCCGAAGTCGGGAGAAGAGGCCGGCGGCGGGGAGGAAGAAAGCCGGACTCCTCCGCTAGTAAAAGAGCTACACACACATAGCGGAGGAGTCCGGCGAGAAGACCCCCGAAGACGGAAGACCCCCGGAGCTGTGCAATAAAATATTTTTTCCCCTGTGTTGTGTTTTTTTTTGTACTTTATTTCACAGGTGAATGGGTAGGGGTACATTGTACCCCATACTCATTCACATAGGGTGGGGGGCCGGTATCCGGGGGCCCCCTTCTTAAAGGGGGCTCCCGGATTCCGATAAGCCCCCCGCCCGCAGACCCCGACAACCAACGGCCAGGGTTGTCGGGAAGAGGCCTTTGTCCTCATCAACATGGGGACAAGGTGCTTTGGGGTGGGGGGGCCGCGCGGCCCCCCCTTCCCCAAGGCACCCCCCCATGTTGAGGGCACGCGGCCTGGTACGGCTCAGGAGGGGGGGCGCGCTCGCTCGCCCCCCTTTCCTGGCCGGCCGGGTAACGTGCTCGGACAAGGGTCTGGTGTGGACTTTGGGGGAACCCCCACGCCGATTTTTTTCGGCGTTGGGGTTCCCCTTTAAGCCCATTCCAGGCGGCGGAGCCCGCGACGTCTCCTTCGCGGGCCCCGCCTACCTGTACACGCGCTCGAAATGGGCGGATTTGCCTCCGCCTTACGTGAGCGAGTCCGTTCATTTCAAAAGTTGAGCGGACTGTTTGGCAAACAGTTCGTTGAAACAGTCCGCTCGTGTGTGGGCAAGTCCGCTCATGCAAATTTTGAGCGGACTGTTTGCCGAAACTGTTTGACGAACAAGGTTGGGCAAACAGTCCGCGCGTGTGTACGCGGCCTGAGGCTGTAGGTGGGCACTGATCAGGCTGCAATAATGGGCAATGGTGAGGCTGCCGATGGGCACTGGTCAGGCTGCATTGATGGGAAATGGTGAGGCTGCAGATGGGCACTGGTCAGGCTGCATTAATGGACAGTGATAAGGCTGCAGATGGGCACTGATCAGGCTGCATTAATGGACAGTGATAAGGCTGCAGATGGGCACTGATCAGGTTGCATTAATGGGCAATGGTGAGGCTGCAGATGGGCACTGATCAGGCTGCGTTGATGGGCAATGGTGAGGCTGTAGGTGGGCACTGATCAGGCTGCATTAATGGGCAATGGTGAGGCTGCAGATGGGCACTGGTCAGGCTGCATTAATGGACAGTGATAAGGCTGCAGATGGGCACTGATCAGGCTGCATTAATGGGCAATGGTGAGGCTGCAGATGGGCACTGATCAGGCTGCGTTGATTGGCAATGGTGAGGCTGTAGGTGGGCACTGATCAGGCTGCAATAATGGGCAATGGTGAGGCTGCCGATGGGCACTGGTCAGGCTGCATTGATGGGAAATGGTGAGGCTGCAGATGGGCACTGATCAGGCTGCGTTGATGGGCAATGGTGAGGCTGTAGGTGGGCACTGATCAGGCTGCAATAATGGCCAATGGTGAGGCTGCCGATGGGCACTGGTCAGGCTGCATTGATGGGAAATGGTGAGGCTGCAGATGGGCACTGGTCAGGCTGCGTTGATGGGAAATGGTGAGGCTGCAGATGGGCACTGGTCAGGCTGCGTTGATGGGAAATGGTGAGGCTGCAGATGGGCACTGGTCAGGCTGCGTTGATGGGCAATGGTGAGGTTGAAGATGGGCACTGATCAGGCTGCAATAATGGGTGAGGCAGAAGCTGCAGGTAGGCACTGATCAGGCTGCGATAATAGGCAATGGTGAGGCTGCAGATGGGCATTGATCAGGCGGTATTAATGGTGGGCAAATGTGAGGCTGCAGATGGGCACTGATAAGGCTGCATTGATGGGCACTGACCCCCATTTTGCTTCAAAGTTCTTTATTTAAAACTTACGTTTTTTTTTCCCTAAAACTTCCCTCTTAAAATGAAGATGGGTGTTATACGCCTATAAATATGGTATTTTAGTCATTATAAACGGCTAAATACCTTTCCTCATCAGCAGCATGTAGCAGTCTTGTGACTTCTTTTAGTGTCTGGTTTAAAGCTTGTAGGAGGAGTTTTCATTCTGTTCTGACTGTCCTATGAGGCTGCAGGACCCCTGACCCTGTGTCTGCACAGTGCTGATTGGCCCTGTGCTGATCCCATGCACCCTCCCTAAAAAAAAAAAAAAACCTCTCTAGCAATACACACAGATCTGAGCATGTGCACAGTGCCCTCAAGGCTCTGTTCTAGCAGGAGATGGGTAGGGAACAGTAAAAGGGGAGGATCAGAGAAGACAGGATCAAACAGGCTTTTTACACAATGTGGAGGATTAACCCCTTGGGTTCCACAGTGAGTATAACAAGCATGCTTTACTGCATCTACAGACTGATTTTACTATTGTGGGTTTTGTAACACTTTGAAGCTGAGATCTCTTATGTTGCTTTTTTAGAGGAATGTAAAACTTCTTCGCCCGCTGCGGACGTGAGGTTATTCCAGGCTTGCTTTTCACATATGCCTTTACCTTGAAATCCTGCAAAACAATTCGCCTGTATGGAAACATGGCATTACAACTGCATTCTCATTGACTAAATTAAAGCCGTGGGTGGCATCGAGCTGGTAGCAAATGACTGCCAGTTACACGCCAACGCAAAGCGAGAGGCCGCCGGCTCTGAACAATCGCTGCCAAGGCAGCTGCTTGCGGCTGTCAGTCTGCGGTGACCTCTCTGTGTCAGGGAAAGAGGGGGGAAAAAAAAAGAGAGCAAATAGAACTAAATAATATTTGTATTTAAATGCTGCAGCGGAGGCTCTGAACGACGAACGATCGGAGTCTTTGATTGGTGTTGTAGAGCAAAGGGCAATGTAACCAGTGGAAATACAGCTGTATTTTTACAATGGATAGTGTCATTTCCAGAAGAGGGGGGCGGGGGAGGGTGTCTGCAGCTCCAGCCAACAAGCAGACACAATAAACGTCTATCGCCTTCCAGCAAACACTGCAGCGGTGCTAAAACAGGCAAGTCTCTTTTTTTAATGGGACCTGTGTTGTGTATATGCTCTTACCTTATTTGTGCACGCTTCCCTTTCCACCCCGAGACTCTCCATTATTCCCAGTATTTGGCAATCCGCAGTTTTCCCGAGTTATGCAAAGTTTTGTCTGTGGGCACTGGACCCTCTTAGCCTCATTAAAGTGGTGTTCCACAGAAAAAAAAAAAATGTATTAAAATTCCTAAAAAATAAATAAAAAATAAACATTTAGAATTTTTTTTTTAACTCGCCTCTAAATGCCTGTTGCCAGGGGGTCCCTCGTAGTCTGCCTCCTTCGGTGCCTGGGCTGGTGACATCACTTCCCCCTCGGCGCAGGAAGGTCTCAGCTCCGCCCCCTCCCTCCTGTCATCTGGGACACGTGACGGGTCCCAGATGATTGCACAGGCCAATCACGGTGCCGCTGGTGTATGCACAGTGGGTGCCTAGCTGTGGCTTCACAGTTAGAATGCCGGCGCTGTCGAGCAGAGGAGGGGGGGGGGGGATTAGCGGGGCTTCGTTTCTCCGCATCGCTGGACCCTGGGGCAGGTAAGTGTCCGATTTATTAAAAGTCAGCAGCTGCAGTATTTGTAGCTGCTGACTTTTAATTTAAATTTTTTTTTTAAGGGGGACTTCTCTTTAATGAGTCCCACGGGTCCTTTTAGACTAGACTTTTGGAGAGCCCTTCAGCTGCATCCTTTTTTGCTCTCTTTACCGCCTCCACAAAGTCTACACTCTCCTCCTCTCTTCCTTTGAGGGACCAGCCAAGGGGTTTTACCCTGCGTACTTTCCAAGTAATAACCAACCTATAGTCTCCTGATTACGCCCCCCCCCCCCGGAGGGTTACCGTCTGCCCTGCATTATGAAGTGGGAGGCTGACCTGAGCCGTACTTTTCCTCCTTAGCGGTAATCCCGAGTCTGGCTCAGGGTGAATTTTCAGTAGCAAAAGCGGTAACCCCCGGCAAAGTTACTTACCTTGTCCCCTGGATCCTGCGATGTCTCCCCACTGAGTGCGCAAGCCGCGTCCTCCGCTCGATCTATCACGGAGCCGAGCTCCGTTTCCCTGCGAGCGTTGTGCCGCGTGGGGACGGAACCCGGCGCCCAATTCAAAAAGTAAAAAACACATAATACACATACCCTGTAATCATACAGATTGCATTACTGTATCAAATAATTTCACATCCCTTTTGTCCCTAGTGGTTTGTCCAGTGTCCTGCATGCATTTTTATATTCTATATACTGTTCTTTCTGCCTGGAAACTGGAGATTGACCATAGCAACCAAAAAGTGTCCCTTTACGTCAAAAGCGGTTTTAGACCAGCTAGAAAAAATTGAGGGGTCAATGGATGGGGCCATGTATTGGATGTAATCTTGGATGAGAACCTTCTTCCCTCAGCCAGAACACTGGAGATGGGTTATGGATGGGTCTTTGAGCATGACAATGACCCAAAACATACCACCAAGGCAATAAAGAAGTGGCACAAGAAGAAACACATTAAGGTCATGGAGTGGCCTAGCCAGCCTGCAGACATTAATCCTATAGAAAATATATGGAGGGAGCTGAAACTTCAAGTTGCCAAAAGACAGCCAAGAAACCTTAAGGATTTACAGAAGATCTGTAAAGAAGAGTGGACCAAAATCCCCCTCTAAAGCCCCATAAACACTATCAGTTTTTCTGTTGAGTTTTTCCTTCAGATTTACCAAAACCATATAATATGAGGTCAAACCTTAGGAGTTTCAATTTGTATGCAACCAGGCAGGCCCTTACACTACATGGTTTTGGTAAACCTGAAGGAAAAACTCAACAGAAAAACTGATAGTGTGTATGGGGCTTTAGATGTGTGAAAACCTGGTCACAATATACAAGAAAAGTCTTACCTCTGTGCTTGGGGTGGAGGAACATGATGACCGGCACAGAGTCCTGACCTCAACCCGATAGAACGCGTTTGGGATGAATTAGAGCGCAGACTGCGAGCCAGGCCTTATTGTCCAATATCCGTGCTTGACCTCACAAATGTGCTTCTGGAAGAATGGTCAAACATTCCCATAGACAAACTCCTAAACCTTGTGGACGGCCTTCCCAGAAGAGTTGAAGCTGTTATAGCTGCAAAGGGTGGGCCAACTCAGTATTGAACCCTACAAACTAATGCCGCGTACACACGACCAGACTTTTCAACATCAAAAGTCCGACGGAACAATTCCGGCAGACCATTCGATCGTGTGTGGGCTGCAGCGGACTTTTGATTTGCAAAAGTCTGACAGACTTTAGAAATGGAACATGTTTCAAATTTTTCCGCCGGAACTCCGCTGGACCCAGTTCCGATGTAGAATTCTGCTCGTGTGTACTCTGTCAGAACTCCGTCAGAACTCCGTCGAAAGTCTGTCGGACCTTGTCCCTCGAAAAGTCCGGTCGTGTGTACGTGGCATAAGACTGAGATTCCATTAAAATTCATATGCGTGTAAAGGCAGGTGTCCCAATACTTTTGGTAATAGTGTCCCCTGGGAGGGGTTTTTGAGTGGGATTGCGGTTTGTTTTAAGAAAACCTATATATATTTTTTTTTTTATATTGAATTTATACTTTATATGGCAACCTTTTGTGTTGTAAAGAATTGGTGGTATAATATTTAATATGTTTTTGTTCCACCTACGTTGTGGACCCTATTGCTGATGTCCTTTTTTTTTTTGCCTACAATTTGTGCCCTTTCAATAAAAATATTGAAGCCAAAAAAAAAGGTCTAGTTATCAGCATCAGGTTCTTTATTGGCAGTCAAAATCGGATACATTGAGCGCTTAAGCTTCAGATCGATATCCAGAAGGTCTGAAGACCTTTTGCCAAAACCTGGGATGATTGCTGAAGATTGGGGACAGAGGGGGGGGCCAATAGAATTCTCGTTGTCTTTATGCCGCGTACACACGATCGGAATTCCGGCCAGAAAAAGACCGATGAGAGCTTTTTATCAGAAAATGCGACCGTGTGTAGGCTCCATCGGAATTTAGCTGTCCGAATTTCCGCCAGCCAAAAATCGATAGCATGTTCTCAATTTTCCCGACGGAAAAACTAAAAAAAATTCCGATCGTGTGTATGCAATTCCCACACGCCAAAAATCACGAATGCTCAGATTCAACTACGAGACAGAAGCTATTCGCTACTGGCTATTGAACTTCCTTTTTCTAGTCCCGTCGTATGTGTTGTATGTCACCGCGTTCTAAACTATAGGAATTTGGTGTGACCGTGTGTGTAGGTAAGACAGCTTGAGCCGAATTCCATCAGAATTCCATCGGGGAAAACCATCAGAGCTTTCTCCGACGAGAATTCCGATCGCGTGTACGCGGCATAAGCGACTCCTGCAGAACTTCCAGGATCAAAGACTACGGTGGCTGCAGTGATATCTTCTGGGGTTTTTTTTTTTTTTCTCGTCTAATTAGGCATCTGAGGAAATTAATTTTTGTGTAATTGCCTTCCGGTGTTTTTGTTTGACAAGCGGATATCGCCGAAACGCTTGTATTGATTTGGAGGAAAGTCAATAATATAATTTTTTTCGTACACAGCAAATATTTACCTTCCATGTGATCCCTGCAAAATGCCATGCCGGGACGGACTCTTCTCTGTTTGTCTTCTTGCAGCTATAAAAATGATGAGACTTCCATATTTCGTAACTTTCTGAATACCTTGTCTGGCGTGTGAATAACTGTAGTACTCGTATCTCAAATGAAACTTTTAGGTACAGGCAGATTTATTAAAGTCACGATTAATGTATAGTCCAAAACTTTTTGGTTTTCCTTTTGGATATTGTATGGAATAGCTAAAGCCCCGTGTTGGTTTTATTATTTTTTTCTTTTTTTCTTTTGTGTGTTCCATTTGGATAATTCCTTTAGCTTCAGTTACCTATTGTAACCAATTGCATGAGACATTTTTGAAGTCAACGGCGACATCACACGATCCTGGGAGAAGCCCCGCCCTTCCTCCACCACACAGCAGATAATTGACAGTCTCAGCTGTGCACATTTCCATATGAATACAGAGACTGTTTAGGGCATGTGTCCATTCCCTCCACTCAGGTCTCAGATTACACTCAGCTCTATGCTCTATGCTATGCTGGCAGGTGAGCTAGGCTGTTCTCACTCAGATTGCAGTGGTTTTCCGGTCTCCAGTGGTTCAACACATCTCCTAATTAAAGTGGTGTTGCCACCAAAAAAAAATAAAACGGTGTTTAAAAATCTTTAAAAAAATAAAAATAATTGGAAAAAAAAATTTTTTTACTCACCTCCAAATACCTGTTGCTAGGGGGTCCCTCGTAGTCTGTCTTCTTCCTTGCCCGGGCTGGTGACATCACTTCCCCTTGCGCCGCACAGTCATCTGGGACCTGGCACGTGTCCCAGATGACTGTGCAGCGTATCACGGGGGCCCTGCGCCGCTCGCGCGTGCACAGTGGGTGCCCGGCTGTGAAACCACAGCCGGATGCCCACAGTACGAATGACGGCGCCGTGAGCGGAGCGGGGAACGAGGGGGGGGGCTCCGCATTGCTGGACCCTGGGACAGGTAAGTGTCCGATTATCAAAAGTCAGCAGCTGCAGTATTTGTAGCTGCTGACTTTGAATTATTTTTTTTTTTTTAGGGGCACCCCACTTTAAAGTAGCTGTAAACCTCCAAAATAAAACCTGTCCTTCCTTAATTTGTAAGTGCCTCAATCCAAATCACCTAGTCAGTCTGCTCTTTCCTTCCTCTATCTGCATGAGTCACTTCTGAAATCAACGATGACACCAGACAATTCCGGGAGGACCCCTTGCCCCTCCTCCAGCACATAGCATATGATTGACAGCCTCTACTGTGCACGTTTCCTTATGAGACTGTTTAGAGAGTACATTCCCTCTACTCAGGTTTCAGTTTACACTCAGCTCTCTGCTTTGCAGTGTGTGATGCCCCCCACCCCCTGCCTTCTGAAGCTCAGCAATGCTGTGTAAATTCTGTACTTTGAACCATCATAGAGGGGAGAGGGATGCAGATCAACATGTATAAGTTAAGTAAGAGAAACGTTTTGATTGCTTGTCATCTGAAAGTTATTTGCATCACATCCCTTTTATTTTGGTAACCACCAAAGAAGGTGCAAGACACACAGAAACGTATATCAAAAATAATTTTATTTTAGAAAAGTTAAAATCAACAAAATATAATCCATCAAAATGAGAAACAGTTACAGAATGTGTATGCTGACAAAATTCTTTACATGTTTCACCACTGATTAGTAGCTTCCTCAGGAGGTTTACATTTGTCAAGCACTGTCTATAGCCAGGATGAGGCGGAGAGGTAAAAAGTCAGGAGGAAACCCAGAAGAAAGGATCATTTGGTGTCCCGTAGAGGGTGGTGTATATGTCAAAGAACACTCAAGCACTGAAGGATAATAGGAATTTTCTTTTTTTACCAAAAAAACCCGGGGGTGGGGGAAATAAATTAGGGACTTTAAATGTGCCACAAAGAGAACATGTATCAAAAAGTCAATAAAATATCCAACACTTTATTATACAATTAAAACAATCATTAAAAGCACATGAAACAATCACCATATATGGTTATATGTAGCTGATATATGTATATTAAAGTGGTTCTAAAGCAGAAGTTTGTTTTTTACCTAAGGGCTTTCTATGCATTAAAGTAAAAAAAACCTTCTGGATTAACCCCCCCCCCATACTTACCCAAGCCCCATCTCGGCGATCTACATCATGTCCGGCCCCTCCTCCTTCCCCCGCTGCCTTCTGGGACCTGTGTGTGTCCCAGAAGATGGGAGCCCCATTCAGAAAGCGCAGTGTGACTCGTGCATTCGCGGTAGGAAACCGGCTGGGATGTCCTGAAGGCTTCACTGCCGGTTTCCCTTTCTTGCAATGACGGCGCCTGCACCCGAAGCCGATGGACGAATCGGCTTGGGATACCGACATCTCGGAATCCCTGGACAGGGAGGTGTGCTTATAATAAGTTAGCAGCTATAGTATTTGGGACAGCTACAGTAAAGGGACATCTTTACTGGTTCTCTGAGTGACCCACTTCAGTTGAAACACTGATTGACATCTTCATCCAGACTCCTAATTGGATCTTTGCAGTGATCTATGACTTGACTAAACTGGATGACTCATCTCCTAATGAGCACTTCCAAAAGTCAAGATTCAATAGCTATCCAGGGAATGTCTTTGCATTCTAATCTTTAATGGATAAGGTCATCATAAATCTATTATTGCATTTATGTTCTACAGTAAAGATTTTGAAAAATTTGCGAACCTCTGAAATTCTGAATTTTCAATTCAGAAATGCTATTGAAGTCAATAGAAATCCAAACCAAGCAAAAAAGTGTGTATCACGAACAAATTATGTAAAATTATGTAAAATTGTGCAGAATGGTTTGGGAAGCTCCAAGCAGCCTAATGAATTCACAGGGCCAAAAAAACAGCCCGAGACACTTCCCTTACCAGGAATACTAAAATAGAAGGTTTGGACTTTTCGGCACTGGCAGTTAAAATAAGTGTTCCTAGGCAACAGTACAAGCAGATTTAAGGCCTTTGGTCCCTTTCTCATAGAGAATAGCCATTTAGGAGCCAAAACTGCCAAAATAACACTGAAATTGGTTTTAAGCTTGGGACATCTGAATTTATTAAATTTTGTCCAGATCTAATAGTATACAACTTTTGAGATCAACTCTTTGTTTTTTTTCAAAGAAATGGCAGCTCTTGGCAGGTAGGCTTTGCTTTTTCATCCCAAGACTACTATTTCAGGATTGTCCTCAATGATATCTTTGGTATAGAAAAAAAAAATACCCATGGGAAGTGCTCCTTTTTGAAATTGGACTTCAGTCTGCAAAACACTTCAAGCAACAAAAAGCAGCTCCTAAGAGAAGGTCTAACTAACTAGGGTTTCTCAACTAGGGTTCCTCCAGAGGTTTCTAGGGGTTCCTTGAGCAATTTCTGCTTTTACGGCAGCTGAAGACCCTTCATGTTACAACATGGAGGATATAGTGGGTTCAAAGTAACGCTCCAGCTACAATTTTTTTATTTTTTTTGTCTTAGCCCTTGTACACACAGTCGGAGATTCCGATGTAATGTGTCCGATCGGAGCGTTTTTTCGGATATTCCGACTGTGTGTGGTATGCATTGGACTGTTTCCGTCGGAATATCCGTCGGACCAAATTTTCCAACTTGCTGGAAATATTTTCCGACAAAATGCTCCGATCGGACATACTCCGATCATGTGTAGAGAATTCCGATCGGACAAAGTGCCACGCATGCTCAGATCAAATTCCTACATCAAAGCTATTGGCTACTAGCCTGAACGTAGTCCCGTCGTAACTAAATTACGTCATCACGTTCTGAACGATCGGATTTTCAAACAACTTCGTCCGACCGTGTGTATACAACAGTTTCGGACAGAATCCGTCGGACAAAATCCGACGGGCAAAATCCGACGGATTTGGTTGTGGGAATCTCCGATCGTGTGTACAAGGGCTTAGAGCAGCTTTCTGGACCAGAGTTCCATTAAACCCTAGGGTTCCTCCAGACTTTGCTAGGGGCTCCTTGAACAATGAGCGACCTCTGCCTCTCATATAAGCTACCACTGACACCAATGCTTTTTATAGCTATCTGTAAGGGTAGGAGCTAGAGATATAGTAATTGTTAGCAGAGGTTCCTTAAAGCGGAGGTCCACCCTAAAGTGGACCTTCCGCTCATCGGAACCCTCCCCCCCTCTGGTGCCACAATTGGCACCTTTCAGGGGAGAGGGGGGTGCAGATACCTGTACTGTACAGGTATCTGCACCCACTTCCGGGATAGCTCTCTGCGGAAAGGGGCGCATGCGCAGTAGGGAACCGGGAAATGAAGCCGAAAGGCTCCATTTCCCGATTCCCATACCCAAGATGGCGGCAGCACCCGAGAGACGATCGAGAGATCGGCTTCGGGTGCCGACATAGCGGGGGCACTGGACAGGTAAGTGTCACTATTTTAAAAGTCAGTGCAGTATTTGTAGCTGCTGGCTTTTTAAAAAAAAAAAAACGCGGAGTCCCGGCGGACTCCCGCTTTAAGATCAAAAATGTATCTTTTATGGGTTCCTCAATGTTAAAAGGTTGGAAAAGGTGGCCTTCAGAGGTTCTTTCTCAGAAGTTGAGAAAACATGTTGAGTGTTGGAGACTTTTAATTGTTTCCTGTGTCTCACGCTGCAGAGAATTACTACCTGTTCTGGTGACCATTGTGATTGGGAGGGGAAAGTGAAAACATTCTCTACAAAAGATTTACATGGTACAATATGATTTTTTTTTCCTAATACTGTACAGTAGTGTAGGTCAGGTTTTCTCAACCAGGGTTCCGTGGAACCCTAGAGTTCTTCCACAGATTTCTAGGGGATTCGTGGAGCAATGAACAATTTCTGCCTCTCAGATAATTCCCACTGACACCATTGATCTTTTCAGCTATCTGTAAGGGGTACATTCTTCCCTATGACCATAAGTATAAGGAGCATTCTTCCCACTGACCATCACACCAATGTATAATACGTTGTAGATCTAGTAATTTTTAGCAGAGATTTCCTGAGACTGGAAAGTTTTTTAAACTGTTCCTCTGTGATGAAAAGGTTGAGAAAGGCTGGTCTAGGTTTTAATTGCTTTTTTTTTACCCATCGTAGATATTTATCCTTCCTGTCCATTTAATGGGCATAAGACCGGGCAGGAAGTGAGGGCAAAAAGAGCAAATCTCCCCAGCAATGACACAAATCGTAATAGAAAAAAAAATAAAAATAAAAAAAAATGGAGGTACAGGAGAAAACGGGAAAACCAAATGTGTATTAAGACTATATTTAGTCAAAAATGTTAAAAGGTCAAGCCAACTGTTTCCAAGTGTTTTAAAGGGCCTCTTTTACCTTGGCTTAAAACTGCAGGTGAAAATCTGGATCATGCCATGCTTGAATGGGTTAATTTTATAAACATTAAAACCACAATATTAAGAGCAGGCTCCAGAAGCTGACTGCAAAGCTGGAGACCATCCAATTTTAAGTCTTGATGAAACAAGTTGGCTTGCCCATTCGTCATTCTATGATTAAATAAACTCCTCATGGTCGCTGAGGCTGGGTTCTTTCCTAATACCGATGCGGCTCCCAGCAGGGGTCCTGTGCGTCCCCCGTTCACCATTTCAGGTCTGATTTCAGCCCAAATTTTTGGCTGAATGCGGACCTGAAACGGACCAAAAGACACACAGGGCTTCTGTGCTAATTCGCACCGGAGATATGTGAACCGGCTCCATAGAGAGCCGGTCAAAATCTCCTGCTATTGTGAATTAGATGCGGAGAACCCGCATACAATTCTTAATGGTGTGAACCAGCCTAAACGATGCTCTGGTGCTCCTGATTCTCCTGTACCTCCTGGATTTTACCTGAAGCATCCCCTAGAGGACTCTTCATGTTGGTGAGCTGTCAACCACGGTCTTTGTGCTCTTCAATACAGTTTCTAACTGGACTGTGAGTTCAATCTATCTTTGGATCCACCATCTCTTAGCTCCATCTCTCGCCAATACAAACCTAAGGGAGGGTCTAACCTAAGGGAGGGTCTAACCCGGGGGTTTTCAACCAGGGTTCTTCCAGAGGTTGCTAGGGGTTCCTTGAGCAATAAGCAATTTTTGCCTCTCTGTCAGGAACCATGAAACAGACAGAGACAGAAGTACAATCAAATCACACTTGTTTATTAATAAAAATAAAAAGGTAAATTGGAAAAATCGTAGTCAAGCAAGCCAGAGTCCAGTAGCCAGTTCGGGTAGTCAGCCAGTCCAATGTTCATAAACCAGATCGGGTAATCAGCCAGTTCAGACGTCAGGGATCCAAGGTGAGCAACTGCAAGCAGGATGGAAGCCAGGTGGGATGTCAGCAAGCCAGTCTTGAAACAACAGCAGGAGATAGTTCTTAGTGATGTGACCAAACGTGAAGGCAAAGGAGAAATGAGCTGGAAGACTTTAAATATGCAGGCCAGACAAGCATCATCGGGAACAGCTGGTAACTGTGGAGAGAGAAGAGAGCTGGCAATTAGCCGACAGCTGAGCGGCCAGCCCAGAGGAGGAAGGGCTAAGCCAGCCCTGACACTCTAAGATAAGTCCCCAGTGACATCACTGTCTTTTTGGTTGTTAGGGGGATTATTCTTCCCAATGACTTCAAGTGTAAGGAGCATTTTTCTTCATCCAGGGTTCCATGGAACACTTGGGTTCCTCAAGAAGTTGAGCAGTGAGAAGTTTCTGCCTCTCAGATAGCTTTCGACTGACACAATTCTTCTTTTTATCTACCTGTAAGATTGTAATTCTTCCCAATGACCACAAGTGTAAGGAGCATTCTTCCCACTGGCCATCACACGAATGTATCATAATTTGTAGATATAGTAATTTTTATGAGGGGGTTCCCTGAGACCAGAAAGTTATCTGAAGGGTGCCTCTGTGTAAAAAAAGGTTTGCAAAAGGTTAGTCTAACCCATCCCTACCCTATATAGAAAAAAAAAAATTTCTATCAAGCCAGCGGGGAAAGTGTTTTACTGGCCATCTACCCCGCACCTCTGTCAAAGTCGATACGCTCCACGTTGACTTGAAAATCAGAAACGTAATGGCTTTGCTGTCTTGCTGTGCCTTGCCAAGCACCACCATTTCACCTCCACGCACATTTTCCAGTAACTCAATATTTCTCCGCATGCAAACTGTTTATATTGACAGATATGCAGGGATCAGGCAGGTCCCAGCTTGTCCACTTATCGTTATTGAACAAGCAATAAGAAACATTCTTTATATTGTATGAAAATGCGGACTAGAGAAGACGGCATGTACTCTGTGTTTATAGTCGGCCAAACTAATTGCTTTGTGTGCAAACAAATTAGAGACAGAGATTATCTGTGGTATTTATAAGTCGCCCTTAGAGCCCACAATGTTTAAAGCTTGAAGATCTATCCCAACTGTATTTGCTGATGATAAAAAAAAAAAAAAAAGGTCTGTTTTGAAGTGTGTTTATGGCTACAGCTAGTATGGGCCTAATTTACTAAAGGTTAAAGTGTAACCTTAGGAAAGATCAAAAATGACATATAGGATGCAATCTTGTCAGGGACATTAGCATAGCTTCTCCCCTTCGACATTTTATTACATGGCGTTCTTGCTGGTAGAAAGTTTTTTTTCTTCACTTCCCGTAATAGGATAACAACACTGTTTGTTCTGCAGTGAAATTGCAGACCAGCGTTGTCACCCTGTGCACAGAGTGGTCTTGGGTGGACATGTTTTAAATGGAGTTTAACCGCTTTACTACTGCGCTATAGCCATTAAACGGCTACAGCGCTGTACTATTGTTCTAGGAGGGCGTCCATAGACATCCTCCCATGAACCCAGCCCCCTGCACGCCCCCCCCCCCCACGGGCCATGCAACGGGCATGCTCTGTGACCGCTGTGTTTTTTGGACACAGCCCATTACAGCGGCCCTTTACCTTGGGATCAGCTGTGTCCAATCCCAGCTGATCACGTGTAAACCAATCTGCCATATTTGACCTGCAGCTACAGGCATCATCCCGGTACTGTTGTTTTTTCAGGAGGCTATCGGCTTTTTTTTTTTGTAAAAGCCATCTTAGCGGCTAATTAGCCACTGGATTGCTTTTACAGGTGGCGGGAGAGTTTCGAGCCCCCTTCCTCCTGCCTACTGGTGCCTCTTTGCAAAATCTCTTTCCCACCAGAGATCCTGGAACTAATGCTGATGGTTCAGCTGGCTTACCACAGAGCCCATGGAGGACCAGAAAGGATCTCCGATGAGCTCTGTGGTATAGGACAGTGGTTCTCAACCCTGTCCTCCAAGTAGCCCCAACAGGCCACGTTTCGGGAAATTCTCTTGGCTATAATAGCTGTCAAAAATACCAAGCCATTGACTCTGATTTAAAGCACCTGTGCAAGATAAAGGAAAAAATGCAAACTTGGCCTGTTGGGGGTACTTGAGGACAGGGTTGAGAACTACTGGGTTAGGAAACCAGAGACTAGGTTTTTCGGAAGTAAACCGCGCCATTTGTAAATCTTGAAAACATTTGATCACACCGATCTTGGTGTGACCATATGATTTTAGGGCAGAAGAGACATCTGGGGGTCTAACAGACCCCATTTCTCTCCATAAAGTGCACCTGTCACTGCCTATTACTGTCACAAGTGATGTTTTTACATTCCTTTTGTTTGTCAACACAGGGCTCTGGGCTGTGATTGACACAGCCGATCAGCAGGTCTAAGCCATGAATCATTGGCTGAAACCCACCATGTTTTAAAGCACATGTGCAAGATAAAGGAAAACCTGCAAACATGGCCTGTTGGGGGTACTTGAGGACAGGGGTGAGAACCACTGGTTTAGGAAATCGGAGAATAGGTTTCCCCCTGGAAGTAAACGGCGCCATTTGTAAATCTTGAAAACATTTGATCACACCGATCTTGGTGTGACCAGATGCTTTTAGGGCAGAAGAGACATCGGGGGGTCTAACAGACCCCAGTTCTCTCCATAAAGTTTACCTGTCACTGCCTATTGCCGTCACAAGTGATGTTTTCACATTCCTTTTGTTTGTCAACACAGGGCTCTGGGCTGTGATTGACACAGCCGGATCAGCAGGTCTAAGCCATGAATCATTGGCTGAAACCTGTTGACAAAATCCCGCTCTCTGTCCAATCACAGTGGGAGTCGGCCGTGGAGGGGCGTGCCTCCCCATATTTGACATTTCTGGAGGGGGGGGGGGGGCATTCTGTACCTCATCTGTGTATCACCTCCAGGTAGCCATTTTTGCTTTTACAGAAAATTACAGTGCTGCAGATTGAAAATGAAAGGTTTAATAAAATTAAAAAGAGGAAATTGGGAGGAAGGCATCAATAAGAGACCCTCATTTGGTAGACCATGTAGGTCTGGTACCTCATCCTAATCAATGATATGCAAAATAATGGACGCTAACAAACGAAATATAAGGACTATAACGGTACCCAATTTATGTAAAAAGTATCAAACAATATTTATGATTTGATACAAATTGCACATGTATACACATCAAAAAAAACATACAAAACACACAAAGGCTCCATGCACACTGAAGCTCAAAAAAGCTATTTCTGGACGCCAGATTGCTGGCAGAAAACGCTGGTTGAAAAACCTGCTTTTAACAGCGTTTTATACTAGCGTTAATGAGCGTTAATGAGCGTTTTACAGCGTTAGCGTTAATGGGCGTTTTTTATAAAAATACACAGAGGACACTCCAAAAATCCCACAATGTATTGAAAAATAGAATGCCGAACACTAATGAACGAGCGTTAATGAGCGTTAATGAGCGTTTGTCGTTTTTTGCCGCTGAAAAACGGCACTTTGAACGCGAATTTCTGGCGTTCAGAAAAAAGCCCATAAACTCCACTGCTCATTAAAGCTGAAAAACGTCCATGTGTGCATGGACACATAGGCTAACATAGAGTGGAGTTTATGGGCTTTTACAAAAAACGCCCAAACTCCAATAAACTGCAGTTTATCAGCTTCAGTGTGCATGGAGCCAAAAGCTGCACATAAAACATAACCAAAACCATCTAGTACTCCTTGAATACAGATTCTTGGTGGCTCCCCTATAGTAGAGCACAGTGAGTTGCTGTAATTCTGACGCAGTTTGCGTTTCGTAGGAGAGATAACCCGCTTCTTCAGGAAGAGTTTCAGCAAGATCACTCAACGGCTTAATAGTCAAAAACATCAAAATAGAAACGCATTGAATGTTCCTCCTTCAAATGGTCATTGTCACCCATATAATGTCACAGGGCGGTCCTCCTCGTTTTCCAAGCTAGTCGTTAGTTCCAACGTAATTGGGACTAGGTATCCATAGTCAAATCATATGGTGTGATATAAAAGGTATTATTTCGGGTAGGTAAAGCGGACCCCATCATGTCGTTCCTCAGATCAGCGTGGAGTAAGATATGACTTTCGGTTAAAACTGTATGTCCTATATTTTTTATTTTTTTATTAATACGTTTTTTCTAGGGCTGTGAAAATTAAAGATTAATTCCTCGATTAATCGTAAAATTTTTTGATCGATCAAAATTCTTTTGACCGGTACTCACCTCTCCGCCAACTTCCCGGGTGTTCAGGGAGTTCCACCAGAGATCTGGTGACGTCACCGGACTCCCCCCCCCCCCCCCCCTTCCCCAAGTGCCTTCGTCGGCTAACGAAGGGAAGGAGGGAGGAGTCTGTTGACGTTTCTGATTGAACGTAACGTGTACAGGGAGGAGCTACGCATGACGCCACCCGCTGCTGTCCTACGGAACTAACACGATCGTCGGCTTTACATGCCGTGTTTTTATCATCTTTATGTGAGTAGTTTGTGTTTGAACACAAAAATTTCATCTTATACTTAAGCGGTGAGCACTGAGATCTTTTCTTTCTACCCATGACCTGAGATTGTGAGAGAAGTTTATGGTCCGTGTTAACCCTTTTGATACCCGCTTGCATGACCACCTGTTTGCACAGGGGTCCATGCCATAAGGTGAGAGTGATTAGTTAGACCGGAGGTGGAGGGATTGTCGCGCTACCGTGGGAAAAAAAAATAAAAAATGACCTACGTCAGTGCTACAGTTTGAATTTAAAACGTATTTGTGTGAACTGTGAAGTTAAGTCATGGATTGTGGAAACTAACTAGTGTCAGGTGATTGTATATAGTGTATACCACATTTACCACTGACTTATGCAGAGTTGCAATGCAAGGAGATTAGCTAAAAGTAGTTGGATCTCTATGTGCGTTATAATTAATCGAAATTAGTCGATTAATCGATTTAAAAAAAATCGATTAATCGAACACAAAATTTTTAATCAGTAACAGCCCTAGTTTTTTTCCAAACAGAAGTGTAGTTTGCCTTTTAAGTGTGGATGTGAAAGAAAAACAAACAAAAAAAAAAAAATTAAAATAGAAAAAAATCTTGCATGGCCATTTGATGCCGCCTTTCATGTGTCACCTTTTCAGGTTCTATTATTCTCTCTACGCCTTTTTCCTTTCAATATTCTGTCTGCCCGTCTTGCAGTGACAGGATTAGTAATATGTTGCTGGCTGTGTTGAGATTTTCTTGGCATCTTGTATTGTTTGAGTAGTGAATAATTTATTCCATCTATTGTAACCTGAAGATTCTCCCAGAGGGTGAAGGACTCGGTTCACCGTTCCACATGGGAGAAGAATCATATCTTGGGCTTGAGCACGATGCTGAGGACATCAGCCTGGTCTTAGCGATGATGTCCACCTAGCCTAGTCTTGGGTATTAACCATTACGGAGTACGATGACATCGGATGTTCTTCTGTTCTACTCAAAGGAGCTGGTTTTCCAGTTCGGGTCAGATGTCCCTTTGGGCCTCGATTTGCTGTTGTCACCTTTTGCACAATGCAAACCCCTCATTAATAAAAGATCGAATGCACATCGCTGAGAGCGGCAAGGTGTCACCTCTGCTGTGTACAAAGGTTAGAGCACAACATTCTTTTAAAAAAATAAAAAATAAATTACATTATTATTTTTTATTTTGGAAAAGATTTTTTTTATTTTTGGACAAAGTTTGGAATGGTTACATCCAAAGGCACAAAGGTTAGAGCACAACCTTCTTTAAAAAAATAAAAATAAATTACATTTTTATTTTTTATTTTAGAAAAGGTTTTTTATTTTTGGAAAAGATTTTTTTTATTTTTGGACAAAGTTTGGAATGGTTACATCCAAAGGCACAAAGTTTAGAGCACAACCTTCTTTAAAAAAAAAAAAAAAAAAAAAATTACATTTTTATTTTTTATTTTTGGAAAAGGTTTTTTATTTTTGGACAAAGTTTGGAATGGTTACATCCCAAGGCACAAAGGTTAGAGCACAACCTTCTTTAAAAAAAATAAAAATAAATTACATTTTTATTTTTTATTTTAGAAAAGGTTTTTTATTTTTGTAAAAGGTTTTTTATTTTTGGACACAGTTTGGAATGGTTACATCCAAAGGCACAAAGGTTAGAGCACAACCTTTTAAAAAAAAAAAAAAATTACATTTTTATTTTGGAAAAGGTTTTTTATTTTTGGACAAAGTTTGGAATAGTTACATCCAAAGGCACAAAGGGTAGAGCACAACCTTTTAAAAAAAAAAAAAATTACATTTTTATTTTTTATTTTAGAAAAGGTTTTTTATTTTTGGAAAAGGTTTTTTTTATTTTTGGACACAGTTTGGAATGGTTACATCCAAAGGCACAAAGGTTAGAGCACAACCTTTTAAAAAAAAAAAAAAATTACATTTTTATTTTGGAAAAGGTTTTTTATTTTTGAACAAAGTTTGGAATGGTTACATCCAAAGGCACAAAGGTTAGAGCACAACCTTTTTAAAAAAAAAAAAAATTAAATTTTTATTTTTTATTTTGGAAAAAGTTTTTTATTTTTGGAAAAGGTTTTTTTATTTTTGGACAAAGTTTGGAATGGTTACATCCAAAGGCACAAAGGTTAGAGCACAACCTTCCTTTTTAAAAAAATTAAATTACATTTTTTTTTATTTTGGAATTTTTTTTTATTTTTTGGACAAAGTTTGGAATGTTACATCCAAAGGCACAATATAAAAAAAAAAAAAAAAAAAAAAAAAGAACATGGCGGAGACCCCAAATGAATATGAAAATATATAGGAACTACATCTTTGTGGTGGGAATTTTTAGGCACCAATGTATACCAACTTTTCTGACCCAAACTATATATTATATAGGGAAAACCTTCAATTTTTATCTTTATAAAAAACAATCACTTTAATATCGGATACTTTCACGCCCTTCCTGCCCAGGACAATTTTTCAAATTTCATCGCTGTCACGTTTTGAATGACAATTGCGCGGTCATACAACACCTATATGACATTTTTTATAATTTTTTTTTTCACACGTATATAGAGCTTTCTTTTGGTGCCATTAATCACCGCTAGGGGTTTTTTTTTTTATTATTATTGCGAAATAAACAAAAAAATACTGTAAATTAAAAAAAAATATATGTTTTCTTTGTTTCTTTCTTCATAAATTTAGTCCAACATATATTCTGCTACATTGCTTTCCAAATCAGTGTATATTATTTAGTCTTTAGGAAGGTTAGAGTCCATAAACTATGGGATATATATAGAGCATCTCAAAATCAATCATTCCTGATGTATTGATCTAATTTCATGAGGCACAAAAACACCAGGACAGTACAAATATCCCCTAAATAAGACTTTTTTTGGAAGGTAGACAGTCCAAGGTATATAGCAAGAGGCATGTCGATGTTTTTTTTTTTTTTTTTTTTGTAAGTTGTAATTGATTGTCACAATTTTTTGGAAAATGAAGAAATGTAAAAATAAAAAAAGTCACATTTTAATTTTTTTTTTTTTACGTACTTTCACCAGTGCATTACATTGATCATATATCATAATATAACTGGTGTAGCAGTGATCAGGGACACTGGTGACAATATTTAAAAAATAATAATAATAATCTTTTTTCCATTTTTCTTTTTTTTTTTTAATTATCATTACATTTTTTTTATTATTATTTTTTTTTAACATACAGTGACCAGGGCAATACAGTGCTACCATGGTAACATCTTACTACTCTGGGAAGGTGATTTTTACACACCATGATAAGCAACCACTTTTTTTTTTTTTATGAAAACTATTCATTCAGTGTTTACTATTGTGATTAGGTGTGATTGGCAACAGCTAATCACATGGTACAGATGGGCCGTGATTGGCCCTGTACCATGTGTTCATATCTGGAACACCAGGTGGCTTCTGCTGCTAGTCACTTCCGTTTCTGGCCTAACATCACCTCTGGTTCCAACCTAACTTCACTTCCGGCTGCCACATAACCATTCCCGTTGCGTTTCGTCCCTTGCAACTTCGTCATAGGGGTGGTCTGACGAAGTCACAAGGACGAAATGCATTCCGGTGGGGCTATACGGCAATGGGAAGTGACGTCCGATCAGAACCGGAAGTGCCGCGGTGGAGGCCACCGAGCGTTCCAGGGTGTGGTGAGAGATTGAGGAGATCCTGACGTGGTGTTGTGATTAAAATGGTATTTCTATATACCTGACGAAGACCAGCTAGCTATAATTACGGCAATTACCACACTTATGAAACCCGCTTTGATTTTTTGATTTTTTTTCCAGAATGCTGGATTTTGTGATTATTATTATTAGTTTTTTATTATTGTTTTATAGTGTGTGATTGTGTTGGGACATTAGAGTGTGAGCTCCTGTGGTGCAGTGCTGTAGAATAGTTCAAAGCTTTATAAATGAATCATGTATGTAAAGTTCATTTTACATTATCTTCATTGATTAGCCTGCAGTGTATGTGGTTGGCTAGTATAACCTTCCTCTTCTAGTCTAGCTCTGTCTGACATATATTCTCTCTTTTTCATGCAGATACTTTGCGTTCCGGAGGAATGTTCTATTATGTACCAGATTGAACTCAAGCATGAAGAATGCGTCAACCATGAGGACTATTTCAATGATACTGCAGGTAAGACCAAAACATTCCTCATCTCCCTTTATAAAAAAAGCATCCCAGAGCATTTGTTAGCGCTAAACCTTCCTTAGTAGATTTTTTTGTGGTATAGGAGCACTGAACCTTTACGGTGATTTGTTGCAACGCTTTATGTAGCGTGCAGTTCCTGGAGCGGAGGCTGTTCACCAACCACCGTGGTGTCCTGCTGGACCCTTGGAGAAGATTACTCCAAAAATTTAAGAGAGCTACACTAGTTGACACGGTCTTGGATGGTCTTGGACGGTCTTGGACGATCTTGGACGATCTTGGACGGTCTTGGACGGTCTTGGACGATCTTGGACGGTCTTGGACGGTCTTGGACGGTCTTGGACGGTCTTAGACAGTCTTGGACGGTCTTAGACAGTCTTGGACGGTCTTGGACGGTCTTAGACAGTCTTGGACGGTCTTGGACGGTCTTGGACGGTCTTAGACGGTCTTGGACGGTCTTGGACGGTCTTGGACGGTCTTGGACGGTCTTGGACGGTCTTGGACGGTCTTAGACGGTCTTAGACGGTCTTGGACGGTCTTGGACGGTCTTGGACGGTCTTGGACGGTCTTAGACGGTCTTGGACGGTCTTGGACGGTCTTGGACGATCTTGGACGGTCTTAGACGGTCTTGGACGGTCTTGGACGGTCTTGGACGGTCATGGACGGTCTTGGACGGTCTTGGACGGTCTTGGACGGTCTTGGACGGTCTTAGACGGTCTTGGACGAGGGATACTGTCTTGGACTGTAAGTTGGAACCCAAGTACAGATCATGCAGGTGCTTGGACAAGGGCAGCCTGTCAAGGACAGTATCTTCTACCCTATGGTTATTGCTCCACTGGCCCTGATGAAGGGGGAGTGTTAAGCTCCCAAAACACAATGTGTACTAATTGCTGGAGGCAAGCTTACCAGATGTTCAGGGACCCATCCTTGGTTGTTCATTAGGTTTGGCTTCTGTATGGAGTGCCTGGTGGCCATTTGTAGCATTTGGTACGCTACCCTATGGTTACTGCTCTACAAGCCCTGATAAGGGGGGTTGTTAAGCCCCCAAAAGATGATGTCTTTTGTTGCAGAATAAAACCTTTTATGAACTCTACAAACTAACGTGGCACTTCTATGTTTTCAATATTTTGAGTAATCTCCTCCAAGAGTCCAGCAGGACACCACAGTGGTTGGTTGGATGGTGGTTGGATATGATGAGTACTAAGTACTAGAGAGACTCTACCCCCCCCCCCCCCCCCTGTATGTTAAGTACTAGAATGCCCAGGGACCCATCCTTGGTTGTTGATTGAGTTTGGCTTCTGTATGGAGTCGGGGAGTGGACTCTTGGTATGGGTTGTGGATAGAGTGCCTGGAGTCTAATGGTGGCCATAAGTGCCATTAGATGTGATGCCTAAAGGGAATTGGGTTGTGACTCTCCAGATAATCCAGGAGGATGGCCGGGGGGCTCAGCCCAATGTTAATGGGCCATTGCAAGAACTTTTGAGGTCTCCTGAATATTTGCTGGAATTCAACAAGCCAAATTATGTTGGCTACCATTGGCTTTTGTATGGAGTTGTCTCTTAATGTGGATTGTGGCTGGAGTGCCTGGAGTCTGAAAAGGGCATGTTGGCCATTAGTACCATTAAATGTGCTGGCTCTGTGTTTGCTGCTAAATTTAAAAAAATATAAAATAAGCAAAAAAAATCTGATTAGCTGGTTAGTCTGTTAAAAGAGAAGTATGTTTTTATTAATTTTTTAAAATCATACTTGGATATACATTTTTTATATATACTTAAGCAGATGCAGCTCTGGTCCCCCACTGCCTCTAAAGGTGAGAACTGAGTGATCAAACACTTCTGATCGCTCAGTTCTCAGAGCTAACAACTTCCTATGTTCTGTGCCTGTGCTGTTATCAGTTACATTGTTTGCAGTTATCTCCGAGGACTACAGAACCCCATCCTCTCTTTATCATGGAGCTGAGGAGGGGGAGAGATGTTTTGTAGGCCTACATACTTCCTCACCTAGGGTGACAAAGCTGGCTCTCCATAGATATACTTTAGTGAGTGTTGTCACCAGAGGCGTACCTGGAACCTTCAGGGCCTCGGGGCAAGAAACCCTGTAGGGTTCCAATGACCACCCTAACTTGTGATAGGTCGTCAGAAAATTATATGTGTAATTTATGCTTTTAGAATGCCTGACGGTGCTCCCTGAATGTTGGGCCTTTGTATGTGGCCAGGCTGTAAAAGTCTCACAAATGTGGTATCGCCAAACTCAGGAGGAGTAGTAGAATGTATTTTTTTGGGATGTAGTTGCAAGTATGCATATGCTGTGTGTGAGAAATTATCTGTTAATATGACAATTTTGTGGAGAAAAAAATCCTTATTTTGCAAAGAAATGTGGCAAAAAAATGACAACATGAAAAAACTCACCATGCCTCTTACTAAATACCTTGGACTGTCTACTTTCCAACAAAGGGGTAATTTTGGGGGTATTTGTACTGTCCTCGCTTGTTCGTGTGATCAATTTTCAGTGATTGACACCATAGCTTATGGACTCTCTAACTTTCACACAAAAACCAAATAATATACACCGACTTGGGTTATTTTTAGCAAAGAAAATTTTGCCCAAATTTTATGTCGAAAAATTACTAATTTGCAAAATTTTATAACAAACAAAAAAAAAATGTTTTTATTTATTTTTTTACATAATTGTCAGTCTTTTTTTAATTACAGCGCGAAAAATAAAAAACCCAGAGGTGATTAAATACCACCAAAAAAAAAAAAAAAAAGCTCTATTTGTGTGAAAAAAAAAGACAAAAATGTCATATGGGTACCGTGTAGCATGACTGAGTAATTGTCATTTAAAGTGTGACATTACTAAAAGTGGGCAAGTGGTTAAAAATGTATACATAAAATAAATAAAAAAAATCAGGTAAGTGATTTGGCACATCACTCAATTTGCCTTGGTGTGCTCGATGGGGGGTCTTTAGACCATACAATTTTTGGACGGCAAGGACAGATGTGAATGGAAGCTGAATTGTATATTGCTGCTATATAATTTCAGAAAATTATTATTTATGTAGTATTTAGGATGTACGAAGGGGCCCCCCCTTCCGGGCCCTCCCCAGTGTGAAGTGATCAGCAGGCAGTAAAGTTATTCACACCAACTTTTCACAGTTCCACTTCACAGCACTAAATTTCCCAGGAGGGCCACGCTCCCAGCCACGGCCACTTTATCTTAATTGTTCTGTGCTAAACTGGAAACCGCATATTCATCATTTGTGTTATCTTAACAAGGTCTTCAGCTTAGGCAAACCCAACCCCCCCTCCCCCCCCCCCCCCCCCACCGACAGCGTGATTGATTGGTTTTTGCCCAACCATTTTGGTTGAAAATGCATTAATCTTTACTTTTTTTTTCCTTCTTTGTCTAATTTAATGATCCCCAATCCATTAGCCTTCCACTGGCTGTGGACTGTGCTTGTTTTATTTAGACTTGTGCTGTTTTTTTCCGTTCTCAACTCAACGAAATTCAAGCAATACGTTAATTCGGAAGTATTCGAATTAACGAAAACCCGTTTAGCAAATTTTAGAAAATTCGAAAATCCGAAAATAAGAATGAAAAATCCTAAAAATTCAAGAGAACGAAAAATTCGAAAATCCGTAACTAATTAATAATTACTATTAAATTATAGGTATTGGAATTTCTTTTCAAACTTGGCTGTTGGTGAACGTAACAAATTTGAATTTATCCGAAGTTCCGAATGATCCGAAATAACAAATGCCGCATCTAAATGAATGGAACGCAACAAATTAAAAATAATTAACCACTTGCCGCCCGCCCATTGTCAAATGACGGCGGCAAAGTGGTTTCAAAATCCTGACTGGACGTCATAGACCGTCCTCAGGATTTTGAGCTGCTGTGGCGATCGTTGTTGCGGGGTGTCAGACTGACACCCCGCAACAACGATCGCCACAGCAGCTCAAAATCCTGAGGACGGTCTATGACGATCTCGGTAAAGAGTCTCCGACGGAGACTCTTTACCACGTGATCAGCCATGTCCAATCACAGCTGATCACAGTGTAAATAGGAAGAGCCGGTGATCGGCTTTTCCTCACTCACGTCTGTCAGACGTGAGTAGAAGAGAGCCGATCGGCTGCTCCTCTGAGAGGGGGAGTCTGTGCTGATTGATTATCAGCGCAGCCCCCCCCCCCGAGGATGCCCACACTGGACCACCAAGGACGCCACCAGACCACCAGGGATGCCCAGCAGCAGGTATGCCACCCTGGACCACCAGGGATGCCAGTAAGTGCCCACAATGGATGCCAGTCAGTGCCCACAATGGATGCCAATCAGAGCCCACAATGGGCATCACTGATTGGCATGCATTATTGTTTGGCACTTATTGGCATCCATCGGTACAATACAATGCCGCCTATCAGTGCCCATCTGTGCCAACTATCAGTGCCCATCTGTGCCCATCCGTGCCAACTATCAGTGCCCATCCGTGCCAACTATCAGTGCCCATCCATGCCGCCTATCAGTGCCCATCCATGCCCATTCGTGCTGCCTATCCATGCCCATTCGTGCCGCCTATCCATGCCCATTCATGCCGCCTATCCATGCCAATCCATGCCAGCTATCCATGCCAATCCTTGCCAGCTATCAGTGACAATTTGTGCCACCTATCAGTGTCCATCCGTGTCGCCCATCAGTGCCACCTATCAGTGCCCATTAGTGCCGCCTATCAGTGCCACATATCAGTGCCCGTCAATGCCACCTCATCAGTGCCGTCTTATCAGTGCCCAACAGTGCCGCCCCACCAGTGCCCATCAGTGAAGGAGAAAACAT
>NW_027507764.1:37085157-37088992 GCF_037356315.1 Lithobates pipiens | reverse complement strand
GTAATGAGAGCTTCAAGAGGACTCCTGCATGGAGAAACCAGTCACATGCATTGCTCGGGTGTGATTTTGGCCCATTCATTCTTCCACACAGTCAGTCTTCAACTCTTGAATGTTCCGTGGGCCTCTTCTATGAACTCTTTATCTTGATCTTTAGTTCTTTCCATAGATTTTCTATTGGATTCAAATCAGGTGATTGGCTGGGGCATTCTGGTAGCTTTATTTTCTTTCTTTGAAACCAATTGAGAGTTTCCTTGGCTTTGTGTTTGGGAGGATTGTCTTGTGGAAATGTCCGCCCTCGTTTTATCTTCATCGTCCTGGTAGATGGCAGCAGATTTTTATCAAGAAGGTCTTGGTAAATTTTTTCATTCATCCTTCCTTCAATGAAATGAAGTTTGCCAGTACTGTATGCCAGGGCTGGACTGGGACAGAAATTTGGCCCTGGACGTCATCCAGACTGGCCCACTTACGTTTTGAGTGTCCCATCAGCACCCCCTTACATCAGATTCTCATCAGCAGCCCCCTTACATCAGAGTCCCATCACCAGCTCTTTACATCAGAGTCCCATCACCAGCTCCTTGCATCAGACTCCCACCACCAGCTCCTTGCATCAGACTCCCACCACCAGCTCCTTGCATCAGACTCCCACCACCAGCTCCTTGCATCAGAGTCCCACCACCAGCTCCTTGCATCAGAGTCCCACCACCAGCTCCCTTACATCAGAGTCCCACCACCAGCTCCCTTACATCAGAGTCCCACCACCAGCTCCCTTACATCAGAGTCCCACCACCAGCTCCTTGCATCAGAGTCCCACCACCAGCTCCTTGCATCAGAGTCCCACCACCAGCTCCTTACATCAGAGTCCCACCACCAGCTCCCTTACATCAGAGTCCCACCACCAGCTCCCTTACATCAGAGTCCCACCACCAGCTCCCTTACATCAGAGTCCCACCACCAGCTCCCTTACATCAGAGTCCCACCACCAGCTCCCTTACATCAGAGTCCCACCACCAGCTCCCTTACATCAGAGTCCCACCACCAGCTCCCTTACATCAGAGTCCCACCACCAGCTCCCTTACATCAGAGTCCCACCACCAGCTCCCTTACATCAGAGTCCCACCACCAGCTCCCTTACATCAGAGTCCCACCACCAGCTCCCTTACATCAGAGTCCCACCACCAGCTCCCTTACATCAGAGTCCCACCACCAGCTCCTTACATCAGAGTCCCACCACCAGCTCCTTACATCAGAGTCCCACCACCAGCTCCTTACATCAGAGTGTCCCCCTCCCACATGTACTCACAGTTCTAAAGGCACAGCAGCCTCTCTTCTTCCTCTCTCCAGTCATGTGATAACAAGTGATAGGGGAGAGAGGAAGGAAAGTCTGCTGACCGTGTCTATCTCCCCCTGCAGGCTGGAGGGAGCAGAAAGCCTAATGCTCTCTCCAGCATATCACGGAAACTGCTCCTCCTGACAGGAGTGAAATCGTGATCACTCACTGTCAGAGAGGAGTGGCTCCAGGACTGAACCAGACCGGCCCACTGAGCCATCGGCCAACCGGGAATCTCCCGGTAGTCCCGATGGCCAGTACATGCCTGCTGTATGCTGATAAACAGCCCCGCCCCCACCATGATGTCTCCACCTCCAAACCTCACTGTCGGTATGGGGGGGGGAGGTTTGGGGTGATGTGCCATTTGACCTCCAAACATGGTGTGTATTATGGCATCCAAAGAGTTCAGTTTTGGTCTCCTCTGACCAGACTACTGTATAATTTCCCCGTATTTCACAGGCTTGTCTAAATGTTGTGCAGCAAACGTTAAACAAACTTCAACAGGCTTTTTCTTCAGCAATGGAGTCTTGCGTGGTGAGCGTGCATACAGGCCATGGCCGATGACTGCATTACTTATTGTTTTATTGTAAACAATTGTACCTGACAATTCCAGGTCCTTCTGAAGCTCTCCACAAGTGGTCCTTGGCTCTTGGACAATTCTTCTGTCAATTCTTTTCAATCCTCTGTCAGAAATCTTGCGAGGAGCACCTGGTGGTGTCCGGTTTATGGTGAAATGATGTTCTTTCCACTTCCGGATTATGGCCCCAACAGTGCTCACTGGAACATTTAGAAGTTTGGAAATCCTTCTGTAACCAATGACCGTCGGTATGTTTGGCAACAATAAGTTTGCAAAGGTCTTGAGAGAGCTCTTTGCTTTTACCCCTTTATGAGACTTTTCTTGTGTGACACCTTGGTAATGAGACACCTTTTTATAGGCCATCAGATGAGACTGAACCAGCTAATATAAATTTTCACTGACAAGGGGTAGGATTACTTTCTAATTACGGACATATTTCAGCTGGTGTCTTGGCTTTCCATGTCTTTTAGCACCTCCCTTTCTTCATGCGTTCAATACTTTTCCCTGTGTCATTCCATTTTAATACTCAGAACTTCATTTCTGAACGTATTTATTTTGGTGTCTTTGTATTTATGGATGGCATAGGTTGTTACCGACATGTGGTTACAACGTCATGCCAATAGAAAAATATTTATCTAGAAAAATGGTGTATGGTGTGTATGTATGTGTATGTGTATATATATATATATGTATGTGTATATATATATATATATATATATATATATATATATATATATATATATATATATATATATATATATATATATATATATATATATAATATATATATATATATTTTTTTTTCTCTTACAAACAGGCAGGTGAGGTGAGTTTAATTCATAATATAGGTCTCTTCTGTAATAAAGAGTCTGCCTGTTTGCAATTTTTTATTCTTTGCCTTCACTTCCACTCCAATAAGAGTTCACACCATAGAAACTTAGTCCGGATGCATTCCAGGTTCTTTTCTGAATTCGCCTTTTTTGATGCGTTCCAGTGTCCCCCCCCCCCCCTCTTTTTTCTTAACCTTACATAAGGACAAGTGTGTTGCAGTACGTTTTTGGTGCTGGAACTGGAACGCACTGGAACTGACCTCATTGGTGTGATCTATGCCATTGAAAACCATATAACCTACTTCCCATGCGTTTTTGATGCAGAAGGAAAACTCACCAGACTGCATGTGATGTGAACTGGCCCTTAATGAAAAACAGAACCCCTGTTGATCCTGCCATAAATCTTGTGAATCTTCACTTTGGCTACAGTTACATTTGTTCCCAGCTATCTGTGAGGAATACAAAACCCCTCCCCTCCATGGTTTTGAGAATAGGATAGGGGCGGGGTTCTGTAGTTTTCGTTTTCTGTTAAGCGTCGTCACCCGAACAAGAAGTGTGTTAGTGGTGGGATCACCAGCTAAAAATAAAGAAAAAGCCCTACACCCCACCAAAAAACTGAGGACTGCTAGACTGCCAAGCTGCAATATATTATTATATTTTGTGTATTTAGATATACCTTAACCAGCTGCCCACCGTCAAATGATGGAGGGACGGAGCGGCTCTCGTTCAGGGTGGACGTCATATGACGGCCCCCGGGGATGAGCAGTGCGACGATTGCAGCTGCGCTGTGTCCTAGCTGACGCGGCTCTTTAACCATGTGATCCGCTGTGTCCAATCAATGGTCACATGTAAATACAGGAAGTGCCAGTGTCCTATCATATACAGTCCCCCATCGGATATTGTCCGCTGTGTATTGGGCATGCGCAGTACACAGCAACACAGATTCCGAAAATAGCCGAAGATGAACGGCTCCTGCGCCGTGAGTCCAGGTTCTATCCCCACCATCCAAGTGGACAGTGGCGCAGCGAGGCCGAGCCCGAAGCGTGACGAGCGAAGCGAGCCCGCTAGGGGCCCTCTAATTTTTCCAGCCCTATGTCCGCT